>NC_090750.1:105258873-105404600 GCF_036898095.1 Palaemon carinicauda
CTATGGATCTGACCAAGGAACTGGGCCTCCTGGTCAATTTTGAGGAGTCCCAGCTCGTCCCATCCCAGACCATTGTCTACCTGGGTATGGATCTTCAGAGTCGAGCTTTTCGGGCTTTTCCGTCGGCCCCAATGATCTTCCAAGCCCTAGAATGCATCCAGAGCATGCTGAGAAGGAACCGATGCTCAGTCAGGTAGTGGATGAGTCTAACAGGGACACTTTCATCGCTGGCCCTGTTCATCGTGTTAGGGAGACTCCACCTCCGCCCCCTTCAGTATCATCTAGCTGCTCACTGGATAAAGGACATGACACTAGAGACGGTCTCAGTTCCTGTTTCCGAAGAGAGGAGGTCTACTCTCGCGTGGTGTAAGAACAGCTTTCTTCTCAAGGAAGTCTACCTTTGGCTGTTCAGAAACCCGACCGCCGTCTCCTCTCGGACGCATCAGACACGGGCTGGGGTGCGACTTTGGACGGACAGGAATGCTCGGGAACATGGAATCAGGAGCAAAGGACACTTCACATCAATTGCAAGGAGTTGTTGGCGGTTCTTCTGGCCTTGATAAACTTCAAGTCCCTCCAGCTTAACAAGGTGGTGGAGGTGGACTCTGACAACACCACAGCCCTGGCTTACATCTCCAAGCAGGGAGGGACTCTTTCGTGGAAGTTGTTCTAGATCGCAAGGGACCTCCTCATCTGGTCAAAAGATCGAAAGCTCACGCTGGTAACGAGGTTCATTCAGGGCGGTATGAATGTCATGGCAGATCGCCTCAGCCGGAAGGGTCAGGTCATCCCCACAGAGTGGACCCTTCACAAGAATGTTTGCAGCAGACTTTGGGCCCTGTGGGGTCAGCCAACCATAGATCTGTTCGCTACCTCGATAACCTAGAGACTCCTGTTGTATTGTTCTCCGATTCCAGACCCAGCGGCAGTTCACGTGGATGCTTTTCTGCTGAATTGGTCCCATCTCGACCTGTATGCATTCCCGCCGTTCAAGATTGTCAACAGGGTACTTCAGAAGTTCTCCTCTCGCAAAGGGACACGGCTGACGTTGGTTGGCTCCGCTCTGGCCCGCGAGAGAATGGTTCTAGAGGTACTGCAATGGCTGGTCGACATTCCCAGGACTCTTCCTCTAGGAGTGAACCTTCTACGTCAACCTCACGTAAAGAAGGTACACCCAAACCTCCACGCTCTTCGTCTGACTGCCTTCAGACTTTCGAAAGACTCTCAAGAGCTAGGGGCTTTTCGAAGGAGGCAGCCAGAGCGATTGCCAGAGCAAGGAGAACATCCACTCTCAGAGTCTATCAGTCTCAAGGGGAAGTCTTCCGAAGCTGGTACAAGACCAATGCAGTTTCCTCAACCAGTACCACTGTAACCCAGATTGCTGACTTCCTGTTACATCTAAGGAAAGTAAGATCCCTTTCAGCTCCTACGATCAAGGGTTACAGAAGTATGTTGGCAGCGGTTTTCCGCCACAGAGGCTTGGATCTTTCCACCAACAAAGATCTACAGGACCTCCCTAGGTCTTTTGAGACCTCAAAGGAACGTCGGTTGTCCACTCCAGGCTGGAATCTAGACGTGGTCCTAAGGTTCCTTATGTCATCAAGATTTGAACCTCTCCAATCAGCCTCTTTTTAGGACCTCACATTAAAAACTCTTTTCCTCGTGTGCTTGACAACAGCTAAAAGAGTAAGTGAGATCCACGCCTTCAGCAGGATCATAGTTTTCACATCTGAAACGGCTACATGTTCCTTGCAGCTCGGTTTTTGCTAAACGAGCTTCCTTCACGTCCTTGGCCTAAGTCGTTCGAGATCCCAAGCCTGTCCAACTTGGTGGGGAATGAACTGGAGAGAGTACTTTGCCCAGTTAGAGCTCTTAGGTACTATCTAAAAAGGTCTTAACCTTTACGAGGACAATCAGAAGCCTTATGGTGTGCTATCAAGAAGCCTTCTTTTCCAAGGTCTAAGAACTCAGTTTCTTACTATTCAGGCTTCTGATTAGGGAAGCACATTCTCATCTGAAGGAAGAAGACCTTGCTTTGCTGAAGGTAAGGACACATGAAGTGAGAGCTGTGGCTACTTCAGTGGCCTTCAAACAGAACCGTTCTCTGCAGAGTGTTATGGATGCAACCTATTGGAGAAGCAAGTCAGTGTTCGCATCATTCTATCTCAAAGATGTCCAGTCTCTTTACGAGTACTGCTACACCCTGGGACCATTCGTAGCAACGAATGCAGTAGTAGGCGGGGGCTCAGCCACTACATTCCCATAATCCCATAACCTTTTAACCTTTCTCTTGAATACTTTTTATGGGTTGTACGGTCGGCTAAGAAGCCTTCCACATCCTTGTTGAATTGGCGGGTGGTCAATTCTTTCTTGAGAAGCGCCGAGGTTAAAGGTTGTGATGAGGTCCTTTAGTATGGGTTGCAGCCCTTGATACTTCAGCACCTTAGAGTTGTTCAGCCTCCTAAGAGGAACGCTGCGCTCAGTAAGGAAGACGAACTTATTTAAGGCAGAGTAATGGCTCAAGTCGACTTCCTTACCAGGTACTTATAATTTCATTGTTATTTTGAATAACTGATATGAAATACGGGATACTTAGCTTCTTGATATACATGTACACTGGTTTTCACCCACCTCCCTGGGTGTGAATCAGCTACATGATTATCGGGTAAGATTAATATTGAAAAATGTTATTTTCATTAGTAAAATAAATTTTTGAATATACTTACCCGATAATCATGATTTAATTGACCCACCCTTCCTCCCCATAGAACCAGTGGACCGAGGAAAAATTGAGGTGGTGTCAACAAGAAGTACTGCAGTACCTGGCCACAGGTGGCGCTTGTGAGTACACCCCCCTCTTGTATAGCGATCGCTGGCGTATCCCTTCCGTAGAATTCTGTCGGGCAACGGAGTTGACAGCTACATGATTATCGGGTAAGTATATTCAAAAATTTATTTTACTAATGAAAATAACATACTTCTTTGAATACTTATGAACAGCACACTTGTGATTCATTATGTAAAGGATTAATTTCTTGGTCAAGTTTTTTAAAGGTGAATGTAAATTTGTAACTTCCTTTAGGTCTGATACCTTGAATGGTATTGTGTTAGTTAGCCTATGTAGGAAATCTCTATTCCTGCACTTGATACAAACCATCATTCTCTTAATAGGTGTGACCTCGGTAATGTTAGAACGACCCTTGAAATTTAATGAGGTCGTCATAACTACGGACAGTCGAGGAATAGCACTTTTGACTTTGGCCGCAAGCAGTACGGACGTACTGTTGCTACCTCTCAAATATATGGCTTTGTTCCGTAACTGGAATACAAACCACTCTATTCGGCGTAGCTGAAAGGACGAGCCATTAAAATTCTAACGAGGGTTTACTACCCCACCGCTAGTTAGCGGGGGGTAGGGAGGGTAGTTAGCTACCCTCCCCCCCTCACACACCTGTGTGGTAAGCTCACTTTTTACTTTGGCTCGGGTGGTGATCGGACGTGTCCGCTTTCACCCTCGCCTCTTTGACAGCCATTAATGCTTTTTGTCTTTTTACTTACTTTTTCTTATACTTGTAATATATATATATATATAAACATTCTTTATGTTTATGTATATATTTGTGTATAGAAATGTAGTAAGTTTTCTTTCAGTGTTTGTGCTGTGTGTGTATTGTACGACAACGTCACCTGCGTAGTGCAAGGCCACCACGGTTCCACGTCATGGGGTACGGCCTCTCCCTCTTGGTCCATCGGTTTTTCCTTCGGCTTTTCCGTTAACTCGGCCGCCGTGTGGAATCGTCATCGCTGGACTTTCTTCCTTCATCTATTATCTTCGCTGTTCCTCCTTTCCTACGGGGAACTTGGATTCTCAGCGAAGGGAATGTGGGAGTTTAATTTACCTACGGTCTCTCTCTCTACTCGAGGTTGTTCACCCCTTAATGCTACTACTATGTACTATTACGGAAGCTCCTTTCCCGTTGCGGGTTGGGTTGCTATTCCGTTTATTTGTCTCAATTATTTTTAATGAAATCTAATTGTATTTTTAACTTTTCAGCTTCTCTGTGGAGAACACTTCCTTTCGGGGGTCAGTGGTTCTTACTATTTGTGATCATTCTTAGATGAATTACATAATTATAATTCTGTTTTTGTTACAGCTCTCCGCCCTCCCCCTTCTCCCGTGAATGTCATTGGGGGAGGAGGGCGCATACTTAATTTTTATTTCTTATGTTTTGCTATTCCCTCGGGGTTACTCTTCGGAGTTCCTCCCTGGGGAATTTCTGTTAAATAATTATTTAATTTTTTTTCCCAGTTAACTATGCAGTTTTTCTTCGTTTGACTAAAGTGTGCCAACGAAGCAGAGCTGTCCTGTTTGTGCCTGGGGAGTCTGCTGTCACTGCCGTCCCTCAAAGGACGTCGTCATGGGCGTGTTCCCTTTTCCTAGAAGTTCTCCCGTAACAACTGTCAGCTCTTCAGCTAAGGAGGTTCACCTCCAGGGATAGGTAACTTCCCTTCCGAGGGAGGTTCCCTTCCCAGGTGTGAGAGCCTTCCCCTGCAGAGGGGGAACTTCTCATACCTTAATATTCCTGGATGGGTTTTCCTGGTCCTCAGCTAGTTATGCTCTTGGTGCTGAGCGACCGCACTTGTAACCATGCTCAAGGAGCTGAGCGGTTGCGAGGCTGGGCACACCTGCAGCTATGCTCAAAGGGGTGAGCAGCTGCAGGTTCAGTCTGGTGAACTCTCTCGTTCGCGAGGGAGGCCACTCTTAAGGACTCCTCTTCGGAGGATTGCTCCTTATACGTCAGCTTGCTGATCCAACGGCCCTAAGGGGCGCCATCATCAGTGTCTTCAAGTCTCTTCTACGAAGTGTTCACCTCTCTCGTTCGCGAGAGAGGCCACTCATAGAGACCCCTCTTCGGAGGATTGTTCCTGATTAGACCAGGCATCTCCTAGACCTGCCGTCTCCGTTCCTTGCTGCCTACGCTGTGGGCGCCCACGCACCCCGTTATCCAACGGGCACCAGTCCCTTCGGGGCAAAAGGGGCTTTCTCACATTGTGAGTAAGTTCCCTAAGCGCCAGGTATCCCCTGCGCGCCAATGTTCTCCTGCGCGCTCGCGCGCGCAACGCGCAATTGCACGCAAGCGCTCGCCTGCTGTTCCTGCTGTTCCTGAGACTGCCATCCAGAGACATCCATCCAGAGACATCCTGTTCCAGGGACATCCTGTTCCAGGGACTGAGTGCCAACGTTCACCTGCGCATCGGCGCACATCATTGGAGTTTCCTGAGATAGCGCACAGGCGCTCATCAGTGATTCAGCCTGCGAGTGTCTCCTAATCTCTTCTACGAAGGGCACCTCTCCCGTTTGCGGGAAAGGTCTCTCATAGAGACCCTTCCTCGGAGTATCAAGCAGATCTTCCAGTGTTGAGCCAGCTGACCTACAGATCTTCCAGCTCAACCTTGCACTGCAACGAAGGACTTCGGGTCTGGACTATGAAGCAGTCCTGACTACGGTCCTCATCGAGGGATGACCGCCCCTTTTTAAGGATACATCCCAGTTCCTGATCGTCCTGTCAGCTGACTCTGCATCCTAGTGCACTAGCGCGTGCTCGCCGATGATCTTCTTACGCCAACGATCTTTGTACGCGCGTAAGCGCCGATGATCTTCTTACGCGCGCCAGCGCCGACGATCTTCTTTCGCGCGCAATCGCTGACGATCTTCTTCGCGCGCGGGTACCGATGGTCTCACACGCGCGCACCAATAGTCTTGCGCCTATGCCAACAAACTCCTACGCGATGCAGCACGCTCCAACATTCTGGTCCACACGGGCGCTTCATTCTGATCCTGCACATCAATATGATTCCTCTGCACTCTATGAAGTCTCACATGTGAGCGTTATCAGCAGTCTCCCGCGCGCGAGCCCAGGGTATTCCCCATCGCGCCAGCGCGCTCCCTAGTGCAATCACCAATACCCTCCCCCGCGCGAGGCTGCCGGACATCGCGCGGTAAGGGCGCCATCGCCACATTCCCCCCCCCCCCCAAGCACAGAACAGCGCGCTTGCCGGTGGGGGGGAAGGTTCCAGAAAGGCCCAGGGACATGCCGTCCTTATCTTTTTACAGGCAATTTCCCCTCCAGAGGGAGTGTCTGACAGCGCAGCTGGCAGCCTGGTTTGGGACTCTAATCAGAGCGATAGCACAGGCTTATAAGCGGTTCTCTCTGAGTTGAGCCACAAATCCTTGGCTACATCCACTCCCCCGATGAGGAAAAGAGGAGTTTCGGACGAGGTAACTTCTACGAGGTCGTAGCTGTCTCCTCGTAAGTCTTCGAGGCAGGCACTCTCCCCCCTCAGACTTTTCTCCCTCATCTTGGGACAAAGTTTTCCTGCCCTCAGAAGAGTCACGGGAGGTGAGACGTTCCCCAATCACACCATTAAGGGAAACCCCACCTCGCGCGGTAAAATCTTCTCGAATAAGGGTGGAGAAGAGCCTGCCTCCGTCGTGGTTGGAGTCCTGCATCCCTCCCGGGAGGGAGTCAAAGGACTCCAAGACAGTAACGGGAGTCCCCTAGCACCAAAATCTACAGGGTCAGACATTCTTTCGCTATGAGAAAGAACCTGTTTGAGCCTAAGGACGTGAAGCAGGCGGCTGAGAGGTGTAGGAAGTCACCAAGACTCCCTTCTATATGGGGCTTTGACATTCAAGCCCTATAAACCTCCAGCACCTCAGCAACTACGTCCCACCAAAACAACGGCAGCTAAGGCAGTGGGGCCTAAGCCCTTTCTAGTCAAGGACAAGAAAGGCAATTAGTCCCTCAGGGGAGGGAAGAATCCTAGAAGGAGCAGCCGAGGCCGCTAACGCTAAGATTGCCAGTTCCCCTGCATGTCCACCAGTGGCGGGATACCTACAAGGTTGCGCAGACAGGTTGCGGCAACTCAGGGCCGTTTCCTGGACAATTTCCGTAATCAGTCAGGGATATCGCGTCCTGTTCACAACACCTCCACCTCCCCTGAGGACGAATCCGGTGTCATTTAATACCCTTGTCATGGGATCAGCAAGGCGGCGAACTCTGTGGGCAGAGGTCCAGATTAAAGCATACTTCGGTCAGCATGGAGACCGCAGGCACGGAGAGTAGCTCTCGCCTCCCTGAGAGATTCATCATCAGTCTGAAAGAGGAGAGAGGGAATTAATGATGAAGTCAAAACTGAAGTCAATATACAAAGAGCAATTAATTCTTCGCAAAGAATATTAACAGGGACACTAGAACCAACTTACCTCCTCGCTCAGGAGTAGGGCTGACAGCTCATAGCAGAGCATGCATGCCTCCGGAAACCATATCGTATAGGGGGCTTGTCCCGGTTCCCGAGAGAAGGATATGGCGCAATGGGCATGGGCCCGGCATAGATCATGGCCCATGGGATCAGTAAAGGCAGCGGAGCAGCCCCTGGCAGTGCAGCGGACTTTCTGTAAAAAGAAAGAAGACATAAGTCTGGATGTTCCTTGAGATTCTTGTCATTGACTTATGAATCAGAAACACTTAAATCTTAATTAATGTGTGAGTATGGTAGTAGCTAACACCTTAATAAAATAAGAAATTATAATAGAAACCAGTAACCACATAGCATGAATCTCTAAACTTCATCGATATCACACTGTTAACTCCGGTTCTGGACTCCTGCTTGATCTCTGTTTTTACCGGAGGTCCGGTAGCAAAGGCCCGTCATCGTGATATCGTGACCGTCTCCGGTACGATAACATTATCCTCAATGAATGAGTTATCTCCAGTGAAGCCGGAGATACGATGAAAACGGGGGCCTTAACGGTGTAATTGTGATCAAACATGACAAAGGTTCGTGTGTAAAAGGCTTCAGCCGGAGTCCGAGTGCCGGATTACACCGTTGCACTCCAAAAATCTGCTCCGGAACGATAACTAGTTCTCACCCAATGAGTATCCATTATAGCGGAGCATAACTCAAGGCGGAGCTAAGCATAACTCAAGGCGGAGCTAAGCATAACTCAAGGCGGAGCTAAGCATAACTCAAGGCGGAGCTAAGGGTGTCGGTATAAAACGACCCCAATTAATGACTCATACACTAACGTACCTAATAATAGTGTTAGCTATATTAACAGTAACCACATCAATAAATCGTTTATAATATTAAACGTACTATCATCAATTCTGATACTGAGAGGAGGCCTGAATAACCCGTGATCGTATAAAAACAGAGAACGGGAAATTCACCTCTCTTACTCAAAGAAAACGAGAGAAAGGATAACTCATACCTGTAGAACAGGAAACGAGCACTCTATGCTTTCGCTCTCAAGGTTACATATTAAAAATTAACATCACACAATAAATAAGAAAATTAATAAAATTGATTGCTTTTCTTAGTAATAGTAATAACGAAGAATAACGACAACGTAACAAAAAACCAAGGATATAGTCTAAAACGAACCCTCCAGGAGGGTACAAATTAACAGACTAAATCGCTAAGCTTTAAATCGTTACTATGCTTTAAAACGCTAAGCTTTAAATCGTTACTATGCTTTAAAACGCTATCTTAAATCGCTATTCTTCGTAGGTCCAAATTGGACTTGCAAGCAAATAAATACCATAGTAAAAATTAATAATAATTAATGATAACATAAAAGGCCATAAAACGTAAGTGATATAACCTATCTGACAGAGTACCAGATGGGCAAAAATAACTAGAAAATTTACAGAAGCGAACATACCCAAAATGGCTGCCGATACCTCGGCAGGACAATCGCTTCCAAAACTAAAAACCACCATAATGGAAATAGAACAAATGCCCGGTACTGCCAAAAGCTGCCAAAACAAACTATGGTACTTAACATTGGTAAGGGTGAAGTAACAACGTCAGTCATGTTGAAATAACGAGAAATTCTTCGAAAAAACACTGTGCCCAAAAAAACTATGCTTGCTGCAAGTCCAATTAAAGAAGGATGTCCTAGAGGGCGCGCGTGGTAGGTGTCGTTGGGGAGTTCAACCATGTTATCTAGGGCCTGTCACGGCCCTCCCCATTGATGAAGGGATTATCTAAATGGAAGACAACCTGTGAATAGTGGTTTACACACGCCTTTGTTTAATACACGACACCTACAAGGTGTTCGCGCGAGGGTTGTAACCTCTGCATTCCATGCTTTTGTCTTTCTCTAGTATATTTGGAAGATTTATATTAGGAAAGGTATAAGGAAGGACCTTTCTCACCTTTCTCACCGGCCGTCACAGGCCTCTTCCCAGAAATAGATTTTTCCTTCGTCAAAATCCCTTTATAGTTTATATATGAAATATGTTTTAAAGTTAAATTTTTAAAATATTTTATTTTAATTGTTCATTACTTCTTGTATTGTTTATTTATTTCATTATTTCCTTTTTTTACTGGGCTATATTTTCCTGTTGGAGCCCTTGGGTTATAGCATTTTGCTTTTCCAAGTAGGGTTGTAGCTTGGCTTGTAATAATAATAATAATAATAAGCTACTTTGTTTTGCATATGTGAGGAAACTTAATCAATCTGAGTTCAAACTTTGCCTATACTGTGTGGTATCATGTAGTCCCATGTAGCTATGAATAAAGGGCAGTCTCTACCTAGCACCCAAGCCATCAAGACCTGTCTTTTAATCACTGCAACCTCTTGCATATTATATCATGGTGGCAGCGTGGTAACGCAACCCACGCCATTCCATCAACAAACCCGGACCATAGAGACACTTTACATACCTCTCCTGTCCGTAATAGCTGAGAAGAGGACTCATAATCAGCCCGAGTTTATTACCAGCGGCCGCAAATGACGCCATTTTCACCCAACGGCAACTGAACAAAGACTGTCATACCGGCCCAGATAACAACCGTACATAACTTATATCGTCAGAATATGGCATAGAATGGACATTAGTGCACCGTGATTACAGTGAGAATAGTGAAAAAAGTTGTGAATAGATTACTTACAAGTATTTTGGCCATTGTTATCCGCGCACTACTTCACAAAATGAGCCAAACAACGACGTACATTCAGCAGTGTAAACAAAACTGAAAACCGTGCCGACTACCAGTGACAAATTTTTGTAGTGATTTCCATACTCTTATTATATGTCTCTTTTTGTGAACCGTAAACTGTGTTATTAATCCAATCACTATCTATCTATTGTGTAACACTCGAAACCAAATCCAATCATGGCCCAGCCTAAATGCCCAAGTATGGACTGGGCTCACCAGCCCCTGGCCGAGTCATTTCGTGCATTCAAGGCGCGCATGAACTTATACCTCGAAGACCAGGAAGTCACAGACCCGGGCAAGCAAGCAACTAAAATCAAAATTGCCCTCGGCGATGAGGGCATGAGGCGTATCTTGGCGAGCGGCCTCACTGAACAGGAGCAACGTGTGCCGCAGAACATATGGAGGCTTATTGAAAGTGAGGTTGATGCAACGGTCAAAATAAATTTCCGAGTTCACCGCCTCGAATTTGCAAATACCAAACAGAAACCTGCTGAAACAATCAGTCAATTCCTGGCCAGACTCCGTGAAAAAGTGACAAAGTGCGAGTTTGAAGACAGAGAACTCAACGAACGACTTATCGAAATGACCATACTACGAACACAATTCGAAGAATTTCGGAAAGAACTCCTAACTAAACCGAAGGGCTATGCTGTGAGCAACGTTCTAGAGAGAGGTCGGGAATACGAGGCCATTGCGGCCTCCACAGCATCATTACGCTCCATACAGATGAGCTCTGAGAACACAAGTACAAGCCATACCAACGTGGATGCAATTCGAAGGGAAAGCAACGAGCCACGGAACAAACTACAAACCACGGACAACCCCTGCTGGAACTGTGGGCTTAGCCATCCCATAAGGTCATGCCCCGCTTACAATGACAGATGCAGTGGTTGTGGCATCAAGGGGCACTGGAAAAAGATGTGCCGCAAAACTGATGGAGGCAGAACAATGCCAGGAGACAACATGCAACAGACACAACGTCAGAGCAAGACAAGAGGGCGCTCCTACCGACGACCGAATCGGGCTCCTAACCACAGGCAACACGAAGTCATGGTTAATGAAAACCCTAATCTTGATGAAGAAACAGATTATATGCCAAACTTCGACATGATAACGATATCCGACATAGGAGTGGCACTGAAACGAGAAGCATTCTCAAAGCTCATGGTCAAGCATGAAAACCCCCCAGCCTATGGGCCCCTGAAACTCAAAATCGACACAGGTTCCGGTGGCAATACGCTGCCCTTGCGGACATACAAGCAAATGTTTGGTGATGCACCCACCAGCCTCGTACTATCCCCAGAACCATCAGTAAGACTAACATCATACAGTGGCGACAATATTCCCTGCCTAGGGTCACTAATGCTCAGCGTCCGCAAACTCAGCAACCCAGCATTCTCGCAAGAAAAGTTCTTCGTGGTTGATGTGTCTGGTCCAGCCATACTTGGCCTTCCCTCATGCCAAAAACTCGGTATTGTGGATATCAATGTCAACGACGTTACTGGAATACCTGAGCAACCAAGCCAACAAGGCCCTATTAGGTCAGTCGAACAACTAAAAGCACAATTCCCAGCACAGTTTGACTGTATCGGCAAACTAAAAGAGCCCGCGATGCTCCACCTCAAGGATGACGCGATACCTTTCTGTGATCCGCCCCGTAAGGTGAGTATCCACCTGAAGCCCCGCATCAAGTCCGAGCTTGACACTATGGAGAAAGAGGGGGTTATCAGACGCGTAACGGCACACACAGACTGGTGTAGCAGCCTTGTGTATGTCACAAAACCTGATGGAAGCCTACGGATCTGCCTGGACCCCAAGCGGCTCAACCAAAACCTCAAAAGATGTCCCCACAAGATTCCTACTCTAGAAGAGATCAACCCGGTATTCTCCAAAGCGAAAGTGTTCTCCAAGCTAGACGCCAAAGCAGGCTACTGGAGTATACCGCTACACGAGGACTCACAACTACTGACAACGTTCCGAACACCACACGGCCGGTATTGTTGGACAAGGCTACCATTCGGGCTGAATGTAAGCCAGGACATATTTCAAGCCAGGATGGACTCCATCATCGAGAATCTCCCAGGTGTTGTTGGCATCGCTGATGACGTGGCAATATGTGGGAAAGACCAGTCGGAACACGACAAAAACCTGATGGGGTTCATGCAGCGTGCAGCCCAACACGGACTCAGCCTAAACTCAAAGAAATGCTCCATTTCAAAACCAGAAATCGAGTTTTTCGGAACACGCTATACCAGCAAGGGCATGATGCCAGACCCGTCAAAGGTACACGACCTGCATAGCATGCCGTCACCCTCCAATAAAGAGGAACTACAGAGATTTCTGGGAGTAATGACTTACCTCAGCCCCTATGTACCACATTACTCAGCTCAGTCACAAAGACTTCGAGATCTGATCAAGGAAGATGTGCCCTTCCAATGGGAAGAAGACCATGAATCCACCTATCAACACCTAAAACGCCAAATAGCACCATCAAGCACGCTGTCTTACTATGACCCAACTCGACCTGTGACTCTTGAAGTCGATGCATCGCAAAAAGGCCTCGGGGCGGCCCTCATCCAAGACGGGAAGGTAATAGCCTTCGCCAGCAAAGCCTTGACACCAACGCAGGCAAATTACAGCAATATCGAGCGAGAGGCCCTTGGACTAGTACACGGTGTACAACGATTTCATACCTACCTATACGGAAGAGACTTCGAAGCTGTCACTGACCACAAACCCCTCGTTAATATCTGGGAGAAGCCACTTATCAGTGCCCCACCTAGACTACAACGTCTCTTCTTGAAACTGCAGGGGTATGACATGAGGGTCAAGTACAAGGAAGGACGAACCCTTGTACTCTCCGACGCCCTATCACGCCTTCCTAACCCACAAAATGACAAGGAAATCCCTTTGGATACACGAGTGGACGGACTGGAACTAGATGACATCGACGTGATATCAGTTGCACTCATAAAATTTGGTCCCCAGATTTTGGAAGAGGTCCGCCATAGGTCTGACACCGACCCAGTGCTGCGCACTCTCAAGCATACTATCATCGAGGGTTGGCCTACCTCAGTAAAAGGCTGTCACCCCGATATCCGCCAGTTTTTCTCATACAGAGAATGCCTTGCCGTGGAAGACGGAGTCATATTCAAAGGGCGACAAGTTATCATCCCCAAAGAGGTCAGAGGCCGGGTATTGGACCAGCTCCACCGGTCCCACCAAGGGATCACAAAAACACAAGCCCTGGCACGGGAGTGTGTATTCTGGCCCAACATTGCAAAGGATATAGAGGACAAGGTCAGGGCATGTGACATATGCCAGAAGTACCAGCCCCAGCAAAGTCCTAGTGAAACCACGCATCATGACATTCCCCCAATGCCCTGGTTCAAAGTCGCTTCGGACATCTTCCAAATTGACCACAAGACATATCTGATCACAACTGATTATTTCACAAAATTCCCGATAGTCACCGAACTAAAAAACCTGTCATCTGAAAGTGTGGCCAACCACCTCAAATTCCTGTGTTCGCTGTTCGGATGCCCCAAAACCCTGGTCTCAGACAACGGACCTCAATACACGGGAGCAGCCATGAGGGACTTCACAAAAGCCTGGGGTATTGAGCACATCACATCAAGCCCACATTACCCTCAGTCCAATGGCCTCGCGGAGCGCGCAGTTGGAACATGCAAGGCGATTATCAAAAAATGCCTTGAGACAGGCGGTGATATGCATACTGCATTACTCCACTTACGGGCCACCCCGATCGACAATAAGACAACCAGCCCCGCAGAGCTCATGTTTGGTCGCCATGTGACCACTGACCTACCAGGCAGATACGAACCACATCTCGCACACATCACGACCCGCAACCACCTCCAGGACCGCCTAGGACCAAATCGGACACAACGGCACTTCACAGACCTCCAACCCGAACAACCAGTCCGAATATTCGACAAGGACTGCCACACATGGGTGCCAGGCAGAGTGGTACGTAAGTCAGAAGAACCCCAATCATACATTGTGGAAGCCCAAAACGGAGCGTGTCTCAGGAGGAACTGGTCCCACATCCGTCCGACACCGCTCGCGACAAACACAGAACCGCCCAACACCCGGCAGCAGGCTCCAACATCATCAGCACAGCCTCCACCACGACCCGCCGATATATCGCTGCCGCCACCTAGTGAGACCGAAATAACCCACCAAAGACCCGCAACTAGTGATAACTCTACAGACCCGACAGCGGTGTATACCAAGTCAGGCCGGCTGGTGAAAACCCCATCCAGATATATTGAAAGTAACGCAGTCACATACCGTAAATTCCCATAAAGTGTTAAATTAAATAATAATAATATACAACCCCCCCTCGTTTCATGACCGAAAATTCTGAGAGGTCGTTACCAGAGTTTGAAACTCAAGAAAAGTTATCCGTCTCAGGACTGATAAGTGATTCAGAATAATTAATTTTATTTGAAAATTACGAGTCTCGGACTGGAGAACAGGCTCCATTTCGAACACTCGTTACATATGTATTAGGTTTCCATTTTGTTTTAATATATTTTGGGTGTTGTTGTTCTTTGCATCAAAAAAAAAAAAAAAAAAAAAAATAAAATTATAATTTGCCATTTATTTTCATATTTATGACTGCCCTGCTGTAACCAACACTATTCTGACCAAAGTCTGCAAAGATAATAGCTATTGTGTTTATATTATTATCCACAATCACAAATTGTACTATGCATGTTTATTGTGAAGGGATGAAAACAATGGAATACGTTTGAATATGGAACTTTCATCGTTTATTTCTTTGTACTTATATGCCAGATTAGTTATTATGTGTAATCAATTCTTTGTATGTGATAAGGGGGATGTGGTATTATGTAGTCCCATGTAGCTATGAATAAAGGGCAGTCTCTACCTAGCACCCAAGCCATCAAGACCTGTCTTTTAATCACTGCAACCTCTTGCATATTATATCATACTGTAATGCATATGTCTGTAGTGGACAAACGTCTTGATGTTAGTCAACTCTGTTACAATATCACCCCTGAGTTCGACAGAGGTGACCTGATGGGGGAATCTTACATTGTACGATGTACATTATTGCCATTAGTATTTTGAAGTATCAATTGCCTCTGGGTCTTGTAAGAAGTCAGTGTGCTTATCACTTATAGGTTAATAAGGTATGATTTTATTCGAATAGTAGTCTGAAATTGAGAGTATTAAAGATCTTGAAACTACCATGATTTTATTTCTGTCAGCTAACATCTTCATTTTCACCATATTAATTCTGTACTGATGATTGCTCTTGAAGATTTTCTTTCTTTTGCCTCTTTGTTAGTTACCCCTTCATTAGAAGATCAGCTGTTGCTGTCTTTTGAAATAAATGATCTATTGCTTGAGGGTACACTTGGGCACACTATTCTGTTATTTCTCTTCCTCCTGTTTTTTTGAAGTTTTTATAGTTTACATATGAAAGATCTATTTTAATATTGTTACTGTTTTTGAAATATTTTATTTAATTGTTCATTACTTTTGTAGTTTATTGATTTCTTTGTTTGCTTTCCTCACTGTGCTATTTTTTTCCTGTTGGACCCCTTGTGCTTATAGCATCCTGCTTTTCCAACTTGGATTGTACCTTAGCTATTAATGATTTTAATTGTCACTAGTACAACTCACAGACCTTTTTTTTTGTATAGTTCTGCTTACTAGGTTTCAATGAATTAATTTTGAGGTTGTTCTTGTTGATAGAGCCTTTGGATTTCACAGTACAGTACAGGAATAAGAAAAGATGACACTGTCAGTGTTAGAAAGCTTGAAGAGCTTGGCTAGAGACCATAGGGGAATATTTGGGAATATGGTTAAATTGTAAACCAATTTTGTGATTTCTTTTTAATGAATGATTAGGAATTTTTCAGATTCAAATATATATTATTAATTTTGCAAATTTTAAACCTTCAAATTATATGCTAAATTAATATTTCATGAAAAAATTAAATCTTCAAATTACTAAGTGAGATTAATCGTCAGTCATCTCTGCAGTGAAAGCTTTCATAAATTGTTTTTTTCTACAGGACTAATTCTTCTGAGACTTCTATTTCAGGCAAGCAATACGCTGAAGTCATCTGGCCCCGGTAAAGTTGAAGCGTGTGGAAAGAGCTGCATCTAAAGACGCCGTCATTCCTCGCATTCTATTTCCAAGCACAGGAAGGAAGTACCGTAAGGGGTTGAGGTGTCTTATTGCTTACGTCCTTGTCTGCTGATTGCCAGACGGGGGTTCGAGTCCCGGTCAAACTCGTTAGTTTCTACGATCGCTGCAACCTCACCATCCTTGTGAGGTAAGGATGGCGGCTTTGGGGGACCCTATATAGGTCTACCTGCTGAGTTATCAGCAGCCATTGCCTAGCCATCCTTGGTCCTAGTGTGGGTGCTGATCATATGTATATATGGTTAGCATCTACGGCAGTGAAACTGTCCCTTGTCTCTGCTATTCATGAGCAGCCTTTAAACCTTAAACCTTTAAATGGAAAGTGTGAAGAACTAATTTTAAAGAAAGAACCAAAAATTAGCATTTGAAGGATTCTGGTCCATCATTATATACATTTTACATTCAAAGAATTTCTTTCACCGATGTTTTTTAGGTTTCTATTTTTTGCATTTTAGGGTTATGTATAATAAGCAGCAATGTTCAAAAGTTTGATATTAAAGGGGTCATTGACTATCTCGATTGGTATAATTACTTGAAGAGGGAGAATCTTTTAACTAAACAGCTCTTTTATAGTATTTAAAACAAGTATGGATGTTTTTTAACTTGAGGTAGAATGTATTAACCCTTTTACCCCCAAAGGACGTACTGGTACGTTTCACAAAAGCCATCCCTTTACCCCCATGGACGTACAGGTACGTCCTTGCAAAAAAATGCTATAAAAATGTTATTTTTCATATTTTTAATAATTTTTTTGAGAAAATTCAGGCATTTTCCAAGAGAATGAGACCAACCTGACCTCTCTATGACAAAAATTAAGTCTGTTAGAGCAATTAAGAAAAAAATATACTGCAAAATGTGCTGGGAAAAAAAAAACGCCTGGGGGTTAAGGGTTGGAAATTTCCTGGGGGTAAAAGGGTTAAGCCCTGAGACATTTATAGAAGAATATTCATTAGTAAGAATTATTTTGTCATGCCAGTCTTTTATTAAATGTAAGATTTCAGTTATTGTGTAATATGAGTGTCTCTCTCACTGGGGAATTTTCCTTTGTGCTGAAAGAATAACACTTCTTGAACAGATGTTTTATGCCTCAATCAACAGTATCAAATCTATATATAAATTTTGTTTAAATTGAATAAGTGAATTTTATTTATTTCCATCCTAAATTAATGTAAATTTTAAGCATTTTCTCTTTTTTTATTTTTCCAAACTTCACCTGATGTTCACATATACTTCAAAATCTTGTTTGCTTCCTTACGTTGATGCTTACCCCAACAGCTAGAAAATTTCCCTGTTTTCTTTCCTTTTAATAGGCTTAATAGCTTCCTGGCTAGTACAGTGGTAGCGAGTTTACCTAGCATTCGCTTGGCGGCAGATGGATCCCCGCCCGGGACCGCGAGTTTAAGCTGTTTGGAGAGGCCACTGCTGTGGTTGGGCACCACAGTTGGGGGTTAGGGCTTTCCTGCCTGACGTTCTGGTGAGCATCTATTCTGATAAATCTGGAACTGAAACCAGAGACCTTCAACCTTTAAGTCTCTAGTATAGTATTGAGACAATTAAGACGACGGGGGTTGGCCCACTATCTTCTCTATCTGTCTGCGTCGATCTAAAGAAAACTTCTACTGACATATTCTGCAGATTATTTTTTTTCTTGTTATTAGCAATTATCACATGAATGGCAGTCCAGTCAAATCTCATGATTTTCATATAATATTGTTTAATCTAATGCAGAGGAAAATAGATGTTTAAAAAACTTTAACTGGTTTTATGCAGAGCGTATTGTTTGTTCTGGGAATATTATATCTTTTATACAGGATTTGTCAGCCATTCTCAGAGCATCTACCTGTTTGGATAAGATGATCAAGTCCTGAATGCATTAATTTTTGGAACTGAAGAATCTGAACATAAGGAGAGGTCAGAGATGGCAATTGATAGACATGTTTGTAACTTGGTAATAAAGAAAATATCATCTATTTCTCTAGCTCAAGATCCTTAAAGTTGGGGCAGTGGCTGGAATTTTTCAGTAATGGTGCAATATAGATATGTGATACACCTATTTGCCGAGATTTGTTTTGTAAAATCAATTCTATCTACCATAGCGTATTCTCCAATTTTGTGAGGTAGCCTGACAAGGGACTTAGCTGAGTTTGGTTGGTAGGCTTACGGCGCTACAGCCCACCCTTCCCTGTTTTCCACCGCAAATGTAGCTTCATAGGCTGATTCCCGTACTGCCACTGCCTCAACGCCCACCAAGTTGACCCAAGATAGCAGTGGTGCCTATCGGAACTGTGGCACAATCGGTCGCCATTCATTTCTAGTAAAGAAATATTCCCCTCTTAATTTGAACCTATAGAAAGAATCTCCTTTCAAACATTGACACACTTTATTTCGTTCTTAGCATCAGCTTAAAGAGTAGGTTAGTTTTATGTTGCCTCAGTCCAAGTGGTCTTCAATATAAGGGTATCATGATTCAACTGTTACTGGGTTTCAGAGCCAAAATTGTTCTCGAATAATGTTACCCTTTTTATATCTTCGTACTCCTTTGTCCTGAGATGCAATCAAAGGGAGGGATGGGATATTTTCAGTTAACCCATCTGATGCTTATTCTCGTGTTCCACAGGTTTATGTTAATACCTCAAGTTTCTATGGTTTCTTAAGACAAACGTTATTTTTCTTAATTGATAAACTTTGCGGTAAAGTTGTCCCTTTAGTTTATTGGTAAATTATGTAATGTTAAAGTAGTGTTAACTATTTTTTATTTTGTTTTGCAAGAAATGCTTTTTATGTTATAGATGTATTTAATGCAAAGGTCCTGGAGTTGATAAAATGCTTTGTATATTTTGTTGGGATCTTTCTGTAAGGCCTAAATTGAGTGATCATGGTCCTCTGTATTCTGATTTGACTACCAATCTTTGTTGTCTAATTCTTGTCATAAATTTCCGGACAACCGATTGCCAATAATTGGGAACATATACATTTATATATAGCTAAACTAGAACCCTAGTTGTAAAAGTGGGATGCTATAGATTCAAGGGCTCTAACAAGGGAAATATCCCAGTGAGGAAAGGAAATTAGGAAACAAAACAGTATGGTGGGGTGTACCCTCAAGCAAGAGAAGTCTAACCCAAGACAATGGTACAGAGGCTATAGCACTACCCACAACTAGAGAACAATACAGTAGTTTAATTTTAGGTATCCTTCTCATGAAGAGTTGCTTGCCATAGCTAAAGAGCCTCTTTTACCCTTACCAAAATGAAAGTAGCTACTGAACAACTACAGTACAGTAGTTAACCCCTTGGGTGAAGAAGAATTATTTGGTTATCTTAGTGTTGTCAGTTGTATGAGGACAGAGGAGAATGTGTAAAGATTAGGCCAGACTATTCAGTATATGTGTAGGCAAAGAAAATTGAGCCATAACCAGAAGGGAATCTATTGTAACACTATCTGGCCAGTCAAAGGACCCAATAACTCTCCAACGGTAGTTTCTCAGTGGGTGGCTGGTGCCTTGGCCAGCCTACTACCTACAGGTACGCATATTTTCTTGTGCAAATGAAGCCTAGAGCAAGTTGCAAAAAGGCACCATAAAATTTTCTGGTGTTACATTGCCATCCTTCTGTAGTGCCAGTCAAGGCTTGCATTTGTTAGCATGGCTATTTGATTTAAACTATGTCATCTTCCTACGTAAAGTAAAGCATAGTAGTTTTTCACGTCATTAGGCTTTTTCTTCAATGGTACATACATACATACATATACCAAAGGCACTTCCCCCAATTTGGGGGGTAGCCGACATCAACAAGAAACAAAACAAAAAGGGGACCTCTACTCTCTACGTTCCTCCAGCCTAACCAGGGACTCAGCCGAGTTCAGCTGGTAGCTATTGGAAACAACCTTGCTTGGCAATCTGCTGGACTGGGGTTTAAGGCCCACTCAACCTCTATTGTTTCTTATAGTGTATACAACCTCGCCAACCTTGTGAGCTAAGGTAGGTGATTTGAGGGGAGTCTCTAGGTCTACATATTGTTATAAGCAGCCATTGTCTGACCCTCCAATGTCCTCGCTTGGGTGGAGAGGGGGCTTGGGTGCTGATCATAATTATGTATATAAGGTCAGTCTCTAGGGCGTTGTCACTGTGCCATACCTCTGCCATTCATGTGCAACCTTTAAAGAACAATAGCCTTCAAACCATCGCTCAATGCTGGTGTCTGCAAAATCTGCTATGATGAACACAAGCTTTGGGTATAACGGTAAGTGGATTCATCAACAGATAGTGTTCTCTTTTTCAATGTAAAGTACAGCCGTCAACCTTCCTAAATCATTCACATTTTTAATCATACAGGTATTTAGAAAATGTCTAGGCCTACTGATATACATGAGGAGTTTGGAATTCTAAGTCTTTTGGGGGTGATGTTTAATGTCCAGTAGTTCACCTCTTCATGACAATGGATGTCATTTGTTCTTAGAATTCATTTTAAATGTCAAGAAAATACCAAAGTTAAGAGAGGCGGCAATGCGATTTACATGTTACCTGATGCATGTCCGTACCCTACGTATTTGAATGTCCTTTTTTTTTAATTATTAAATCTATCATATTCAATCTTGTCTTCTTTATTATTACTACTTCCTTAGTGTTAAGTCCACCTATTAATAGTATTATTATTAGTTGCTGTGCTACAACCCTAGTTGGAAAAGGCAGGATGCTATAAGCCGAAGGGCTCCAACAAGGAAAATAGCCCAGTGAGGAAAGAAAACAAGAAAATAAATAAACTACAAGATAAGTAAGTAAGAATGAATATAGTATATTTTAAAAACAGTAACAAAATTAAAAAACATCTTTCATATATAAACTAGAAAAGCTGGAAAAAAAACTAGAAGAGAAAGAAGATAATAGTTTGCCCGAGTGTATACTCAGGCAAGAGAATTTTGTAACCTCTTCTGTCATTAGGTTACTTAAGGCCTACTGTATTCTTAATGTCCAAAATTGAAATTAATTATTCTAATGAAGTTTGAGGTTCATCTTGTGTTTGCCAGCTATCATTATCAAATGCTATATTCACAATTATAGCAATACGTCATTCTATATTTGACTTACATTTGTTATATTGGCATCATGTGTATTATGCAACTCTTCTAGGAGAAGAGCATTCTAAAATAAAACCATTGTTCTCTAGTCTTGGGTAGTGTCATAGCCTCTGTACCATGGTCTTCTTCCACTGGCTTGGGTTAGAGTTCTCTTGTTTGAGGGTACACTCGGGCACAGTATTCTATTTGTTTCCTTGTTTCCTCTCCTCACTAGGCTATTGTTCCTGTTGGAGCCCTGGGGGTTATAGTATATTGCTTTCCCAACTAGGGCTGTAGCTTAGCTAGTAAAAAATATATTCAAATAGCAGTCTATTTTCAGAAGTATACAGTAGACCTACACCAAAACGCTCAACTATTAGATCTTTAAATTAATTCAAACATGAAATTAAGCAGCTGCTTTTAATGTAAAATATTGTGTATTTCCAATTCCATTTGGTATTCAATAAAATGCATCAAATGCAACTAAACTTAATTCCTTCATTTCAAAACTCCTCCATTCACCCAGTGTGAACTAGGCAACAAATACATCACAAAGGATATAGTTACATCGTGTAACTGCTTCTTTAATCCATCAAAACTATTATAAGGGTAATTAAATAACATCTCCCTTCATTTAAAAGATAAATGTTTGTAAAGATAGTTAAACGAACATAGGCTAATACTGGTTTACATGAAGTCTATAGGCTAACTATAAATGGAGCCTTTGTATATTAGCGGCCAGTTCCTCCCATGTGTATAAGAATGGATACCAGCTAACCTACACTTCCTAATCCCTAACCTAACCTACATGACATGTCCTTACTTGCCTAATAGGGGGTTACCCCCCCCCCTCTGTGATCCCCTTATACTGCTGTATTCTTAGCCATCATCCTACATACAGGTGGCCGCTATTATACATACACCCTATCTACTTTTAGTTTGTGGTGATAGTTTAACTATTCTTAAGTGAATCTTACTAATTTTGTACCATACAACTATATAAGTTATGGAAGATAATATTCCTAAGGACATTAACTCATAAGTTTGCTAAGATGTCATTATAACGAAAAAGAAAATAAACATTTTTCGTTTTGGTAAATATAATAGTTACCCTTTAATAAGTAAATTACGTTTTCTCTAAATGAAAAGCTGTACCGTTTTCTTTTTCTTTAGCCCCACTGTTCTAGGGGTAACTTGCTTATACATTTCCCTCGTATATATCCATTAAATATTAGATTATATTCATACGAATATCCTATTATAATTGAATTAATCTATCGTAAGAATGTTTTAATATTTATCTTAAGCAATATAATATAATTTTAGTTAATGAAAAGGCTATAGAACGCAGACTATGGTGGAGGTCTCTGATTGGTTAAAACAATTCTTTAACCAGGGGGCTATTTTGGGGTGAATTTATCCCCAAATCTGGAAATTTCTAGAGGTGTTTGGGGACATACCAAGTGTGTGAATTCCCATACGTCTGGTAATTGAAAAAAACACACTACTGTAAATACTCATGAATAATTCTGTCTTCAATAAGATTTATAATGACTTAATTACGTTTTATTGTTTTCCTGTGGTATGAAATTCATTACAATTATAATTTGATTAATATATCTTCCAGAGCACAAACTGTAATCAGAACACAAGTTCAAGATTTAAAAAATGATATTTTTACTGTTTGTAGTTTTACAAATACCATAGTTAAAATAAATACAGAATATATTATAATTATAGAAGATACAGGAGTACATAGTACAGCATTTTATAAGCGACAGAATTAATTGCGTTGAAAAATGCCTAGAGAAATTACTTCTGGTCTAGGGAACTTTTAGGGTCTAGGGAAGTTCCTGAGTGTGTAGACTGTAGAAGAAGGTTCATTTCTGTCTCAGACACACACAGACAGAAGGAAGGAAGTGTCTCGTGTCTTTTAACTTGTGATTCTGTGAAGAATGAAGGATTTAAGGGGTAAGAAGGGACAAATTTTACAAGATTTTTCTTTCTATTATGCTCTAAATGTTGTTGTGTTACTCAAAATACCGGAGATTCGAATACATTATATGTGTTGTAGGTTTTCAAGTGTGATAGTAAACCATCAAATTTCTTTAAGGGTTTTTCATTGGCAAAGAATTTTTTTTTTATTAAAGACGTTCCCCAAAATGGCTGCCTTTGCGTGTGGTGGTTATTAAATGAGATCGTTTCCAGATGTGGCTTTAACTTTTCAATTAACGATAAGATGGTGTATAATTGTAGCCGTGGAGTTCGAGTTCCAATTGGGCACACTGTAAAAATGAATGAAGATTGAAATATTGTCGTATCGTAAAGTCTGCTCAATATTTTACTTAATAAAATACACAACTGTTTTAATCACATGTATTAATTTAATCTGGTAAGAAATTTTATTAGATATCTTTTTTCATATTTCAAAATTGTAAATGTGATGGTGTTGAATAGATATTGTGGAAACTGTGTAATTTGGGCAAATTATTTTCATTGAAAAGTTTCATTAGGAACCGAGAGTTTCAGGTGATGTGTGTTGGAAAGTTCTTCGTTTGTTGACCAGAATTATAATTCAGTGAACAACTCATTCTCACAATCATTATTTTACTAATACACAAAATGAATTCTTTGTTATAATTTGGTATATAGCCTACATACTGTATAAATACCCATATAACATTCATTTGAATACAAATGCATACAATCCTTGAGACAAATATATGAACTACAGTTATTCTATTATTGTCTCACTTAAGATTAGTTTGATAACTAGCTGTATCAGCCACGCCCACCAATTAAGCTCTCTCTCTCTCAAGTGTAGGCCTATCTTATTCCCAATTATCAAGTTTTGCTAACCTTTATTTAGTTGATCATTTCTATGTTTTTTGTTTTCAAATCTATACTTTTAAGGGCTGCTTTTTATTTCCTGTACAGCAGGGGAACTCAACTCTCTACAGGACCTTGTTTGTTAACAGCAGCCCATAAACTAGAGGAACCTTCTCGGCTCGCCTTATGCATTTATAACGGGAAATATCTGCTGTCTCATTGGCTGGTTGTGTGTGACGTCACTCTCGTATTTATGAATGAAGATTACGGAGAAGGCCTAGGGGTGAAAAACCTATACGTATTTTAGATTAAGTAGAGCTTGAAAAAATAAATTTGACAAAAAATAGTCTTGTTAATACTATTAATTATAAAATAAATAAATAAAGAATCGTATTAAAAGCCGTAAATTAGATAAATAATTTGTATTTGAAGGAGTAATTGACTAACTTTCTGGCTACGATGATATATGTTTGTGTGTGTGTGCGTGTGTTCGTTTGTGCGTAAGGTCATAAAAAAACCTATACGTATTTTAGATTAATTTGAGCTTGAAAAAATTATTTTACAAAAAATAATCTTAGTAATACTGTTAATTTCAAAATAAAATAAATAAGAAATCTTATTAAAGGCCATAGGTTAGACAAATAAGTCATATTCGAAGGAATAATTGACTAACTTTCTGGCTACGATGTTCTATGCGTGTGTTCGTTTGTGCGTGAAACGAAGGCAATAACCAATCACAGCCGAGGAAGATATAGCCAATCAGAGGACTGGAATGTACCACCAAGAGTAACGGGAGCTTATGAGTTGCTGTTGGAGAAACCTGCTCAATTACCCGTAAATTTACATTAAAACGCTTATGAAAAACAAAATAGGATGAAAAAACGTCATTAGTTAGAGCGTTTGACCGAATTGGCTCCCGTGAATCTGATTTTTTGGTCAACAGCAGCTCATAAGTCGAAGGAACCCTCTCGTCTTATGCATTTTTAGCGGGAAATATCTGTCGTCTCATTGGCTGAGACGTCCTCTGCTGTGATTGGTTGTAGTATGTGACGTCATGAAAGCCCTCAGCTATGATTGGTTGTAGTATGTGACGTCATGAATGCCCTCAGCTATGATTGGTTGTAGTTTGTGACGTCATGTACGTCCTCTGCTGTGATTGGTGGTTGTATGTGACGTCAGGCAATAGTATTTTATGAATGAATTCGACTCGGTAGGAGTGAAATAACTATACATATTATAGATGAATTAGGTCTTATAAATTATATTTTTTCATAATACCGAACTTACGATAGAATTAATTTACTAATCAAATAGATAATGAATCTTGTTCAATTGCTTAAGCTGAATAAATACGTATTTTTGAAGGATTAAATTGTCTACGATTTGGCTACGATATAAAAACGATGTTACCTAGGGGTAAAAAAACTATACGTATTTTAGATTAACTAGACTTTAGAAAATAAATTTTACAAAAAATAATCTTAGTCATATTATTTAATTTAGAATAAAATAAATAAAGAATCCTATTAAAGGTTGTAAGTTACATAAATAAGTCATATTTGAAGGAATAGTTGACTAACTTTTTGGCTACGATGTTCTATGCATGTGTTCGTTTGTGCGTGAAACGAAGGCAATAACCAATCACAGCTGAGAATAAGCAGCCAATCAGAGGACTGGAATATCTCTCTAAGAGGGAGTTCCTGCGATCTATGAGCTGTTGTTCGAGAAACCAGTTACTTATTCCATTAAAAGTTCAAAAAGCTTTACCACTATTTATTTGTTCACCAAAAACAGCCCATAAACCAGAGGAACCATCTCACCTTATGTGTATATTTAGTGGGAAATATCAGTCTCATTAGCTGATTCGTCCTCTGTTGTGATTGGTGGTTGTAGGTGACGTCACTAATCATGTTTTTATGAATGAAATTATGTGTCAGACCTAGGGGGAGGAAATATATATACGTATATCAGATGAATTGGGACTCATGTAATTAGATTTCAAAAAAATAACCTTATAAAAGTTAGTACTTCTTTAATTAAACTAATAAAGGCTCTTATAAAGGCCGTAATACGTTTTAGTGACGTCATCAATTGTGGGATTCATTTTAAAGATTGCCACCAGGAACCAGAACCAGAACCTGAACCTAAACAGATTATTAGACCAAAACATAACAAACGATCTATGAAATAAATATAATTTGGGAAAATGTAGATTTAGATATTAAAATATTAAAATAAGTAATAGTAGTTTGAATAATACAATGAATATATGTATAAAATCTCTCAATTATAAAACAGAACGCAACCTAAACCAGTTTATTGTTCAACAGACGACGCCCATAAATGTAAACAAAGAGAAATGTAAACAAAGAGATGATGGAGCCTCCAGGCTGCTAAATTCAACTTTAAAAGTCGCATTTTACACCCATAATATATGGAATAAACAACATGACTAGTGGTAAGTAGTATTTTATGCCCTTTTCAGCATCCTGTGTAATTCGTAGGGACATGCTTGAAAAGTAAATGAAATAATTAAATGCGTATATTTGGCATTTTGTGTGAAATTTAAGAGCCATAATTCCGTCTGTTTTGTTAATGATTATCCCTAATTTCCACATTCAATAAAACATAAGCGTATGAGAAATCACTCGTTAGAATATTTACTGTACCACAATATTCCTAATGAGGAAAATAAGAAGTATTACCAGTGTAGTTGGTATCATAGAAATATATGGGACAGACTTTACAAATAAAAAAACCTTTTCTACATTTTCGTGTGGCCTTATATTAAGGGCACCCTTTATAATGGCTCATTTGTCAAGGGATGAGATGCTCCCCTACAAGATGCAATATTCTTGGGTTACAGTGAGTTATAACCGAATGGTGTAACGGTAAAGATATACAATACACGATTGGGGGGAGCCTTTGTATATCAGCGGCCAGTTCCTATATTTTTATCTGTACTCCATTCAGTTGAGTACTGTATATCTTTACCCATGCACCGTTCAGTAAAAAACTGTACAGTACACCTTGATCCTCACACGATTCAGCTGAATACTGTATTTCTTTACCCGTTCTCCATAAGCCAAGTATATTTTACCGATGCACCATGCAGTTGTGGGAGTGTATGTATGATAGCAGCCACCTGTGTGTATGATGACGGCCGACTAAGAATACGTCAGTGTAATGGGGGTCACAGGGGGTTGTTAGTCCCCTGTTTGGTAAGTAGGTAAGGATATGGCTTGTAGGTTAGGTGGGGAAGTTTAGGTCTGTTGGTGCCCATCTACTAGGCACGCGGGAGGAACTGGCCGCTGATATACAAAGGCTCCATACAGGATGTATGTACGATAGCAGCCTCCTGTACGTATTATTACAGAATGGTACATGGGGAAAGATATCCAGTACTCAAAAATCTGTAAGAATAAGTGACAATCCTAATGGGGTGAGGTTTCGTGTTGATTAATAGCCTTTTACCCCCAGGCTATTTGGAACTTTCCAACCCTTAACCCCTAGGCATTTTTTTTTTTCAAACACATTTTGCAATATATATTTTTTAAATTGCTCTAACAGCCTTAATTTTTGTCGTAGAGAGGTCAGGTTGGTCTCATTCTTTTGGAAAATGCCTGAAGTTTCTCATAAAGTTATCAAAAATTTGCAAAAAAATGTAAATAGCAGTTTTTTGCAAGGACGTATCGGTACGTCCATGGGGTTAAAGGGATGAGTTTTGTGAAACGTACCAGGTCATTGGGGGTAAAAGGGTTAATAGCCTTTTTTTCATGATTTTACGTTACATTGTTACATTGCTCACTTATTTATCTTTAGTACCAATGGGTCTGCCCATCCATACCATTGTTGTGATTAATGACATGACAGAGGTCATTGGTTTTAATTGTATGTAATTCCATGCCCACTTTTATGCACTTAAGTTTCTCGTCAAAGTTTCTCGTCAGTTCGCCAAGTTTTCAGTCGGTTTATTCCAGCCATGACTTCGGTTATGTTGCCTAACCTTATCTAGCAGCTCTCTTGATAGCTTGATTAGTAGAGTCCTCGCAGGCATAATTTCGGCTAAGAGGCATAGGTCCGAACCGAACCTACAGCTTGAGAGGGACGCCAATGGCAGACAGGATTATTTTGGGTATTTTGGTGTTTAACCTGGTTGATAAAGTATTTATTTTTGCGGTTGCGTTATGTAGACAATGAAATTTTCATGTATAGTTAATTTCTGATGTACAAAAAGTCTCCAACATCAGAATAGGTTCCAAGTAGCTGTTTGTAAGTCAAGTTTGCTAAATTTTGTCCTATAGTCAATTTCTTTTAGCGATGCAGATTTGCACCGACTCGCAGCGGTGCCCTTTTAGCTCGGAAAAGTTTCCTGATCGCTGATGGGTTGGACGAGATAATTCTAACCAATCACCGATCTGGAAAATTTTCCGAGCTAGAAGGGCACCGCCGCGAGTCGGTGCAAATATGCATCGCTAAAAGAAATGGACTATAGTGTAGGTTTCACCTAACTCTCATGCCTACAATTTTCATCTGCAAAAGTCAACAAATACTGTAGTCCCCTTTCATATTGGAAATGTCATTTTGCGTACTGCAATAAATTATATGATATTGTTTTATTACATTATAAGCTTTTGTTACAACATCTGATATTTATGATTTCAGTTGTATTTGTGCTTGAATTTCCAAATGTTTTTAAGTTGAGGACTGTCTATATAGTTAAATTGTAATGTAATACAGCTGTGAAATTTTATGAACAAAACACTGCGCAAGTTGCATCAATGGAAGAATAGCGTATTATTTTTACTATTTAAAGATAATATCGATATTGTTCTTACACTATGTACATGTCACAGTTGTGTCCTGGTGCTTGTATAGCTTTTTTTCTTATACAAATATAAACCATCGGCTGAAATGGCCGTTATTATTTCAGAAGGTGGTTAAAACCACCCGCAGGTGGCTGAGTAGCCTCCGCCTTTCAGTTAGCAAGGCAAGCACTTTTGGCTTCGGACGTGAGCAGTAGACACGTACTCTTACTGCCTCTCAAAACTTTGACTTTCCCTTCTTAGAATTAATGGGTAACTTTGTAGGTATATTGTTGATTTCAGGTAAACCCAGATAAATTAACTTCTTCAACTGAAAATTACAGGAATATGCAACGGTTTCTGGGTAAAGTTATATATGTGTAGCATTGTGATGTGCAATACTGCCATTGATATGATAACCTTGTACATTTTACAAGGAGTATAACTGTTTGCAGTTAGCCCCTTGCTACGAGTCCTTCTACGTCAATAACCTAAACCTAAAGAAGTTGGTGTTCCTTGGTCGGTGAGAGGTTTTGCTACCCTCATGACCTCTGAGGCTGCTCTTGCGGTTTCTTCCTAACTTCCGCTCCATCTTTGGAGGCGCTGAAGGGCATGGTACCTGCTGTGGCCTTTTCCTCTGTGAGAGCTTCGTTATTGGTTTCCAAAACCTCGACTCAGGAGAAGGCTGTCATGAAGAAGCCTTTGCGCTTTTCCTCATCTAATTCTTCTTCCTCCTATGCTTTTTCTTCATTAGATTCTTCAGATGCTGATACTTCTAAGAAGAAGAAGTCATCACCAATGAAGTCGAGGAAGACCAATCGACAGGAGTCACATGAGATTCAGACCGATCTCTCTCTGCGTACATGTGAGAGAAGGGAAGATGTATCAGTACACGGTACTAGGGTTTACGCTCTTTACCGTACCGAGCATATGCACAGTCAGTTGGGATCAAGGGCTTAGCTCATTTCCTTTGTTCTGGATACTCAAACAATCTCTCTTCTCTTGCACGAGAGGCAGAAACAAGAACCAACACATACAGTTAAAAGTGTCACAGTATATGATACAAGAGTGTATATTCATGCTGTCAATGCTTGGTCTTACATTGCCAGTCGGAACAAAGGACGCTGTTCGCTTTGGAATCAATGATTGTCCACTGCATGAAAGGTCATATAATTGCAGTATGATTTTTCTTCTCTTGATTGCCTGGTTACCATAAACACTCCCGAGCACCCTCAAAGTATTGAACGAGGATGCCCGTCACCTATTCTTCCCCTGCGTGACCAGTCCACGCTCCGGGAACTTAACAATGACCACCCAGGACCGCTCGGAGCTCTTAAGAGAACCGAGATGTTTCTTTGCATACGTGGGATCGTCGTCAGGGTCCTTCGCCACCAGGTGGTCAGTATGTACCCTATCTTCCGGTGCGTCGTTCAATACTGCCCTCGCTGTCATTCTTCACAAGCAATAAAATATTCTGTACTTCATCAGTTTGGGTGTTCGTGATGGATGTGAATAAGGAAGACATGGACTATGGGGCCAATTGTTAATAGATCAGTAACGGTAGATTGTTTGATAATCAATTACTGTACCATTTGATGTTTTTATTTTATTGATAAGACGTTATACTGTAGTTCCATTTTAACTTGATTTATTGATTACGTATTTGTTTCTTAAGTATATACAGTAGCGAGATATTGTAAAACACTGCTTGATTAATAGTAACTCAAAATTGAGATTTTTAGTTCACCACTCCGTAAGTATATATACAGATGGCTGGTACCCCCGGCTGCCCCCCTAGCCACCCCCTACCCAGTCTCTGGGTAGGGTTGCCACCTCACACCAAGAAAGTCTAATTGGCTACCTTCCAGCTTTGCCAAAAGAATATCCATTTATAAATAACTCCAGGTTTATAATAGGGAAAAATACAAATTAATCTACGAATTTGTCATTTTCAGTCATAATGAATAATTACTTTCAGTATAGTAGTCTTTGATTAGATTCAGGTATTTGCCTTAGAGCAATACTTAGTATAGATGCAAGCTGCTTTTGATTACAACAACATTATGATTAGTCATAACTGAATTGCTTGTGTCTAATTTTATTCATATTTCAGATCTCTATGAACATTGAAGTATGCGGAGAATGGCTGGGGAAGGACATGGCTTTGAAATCAGGATGTATAGAAGAAGATATCTTTCATTATGTTGATTATTCATCAACAGCTGTTATGGGATGGATTTCGAAGGATGATTTTCTCATGCTTCCCAGGCTCCTTCATTTCCTCGCTCAACTCCACAGGCGGGGAGATGTGTAAGGAAAGACGCAGGATCGCCAGTAGATCCTGATTTTCCCCCACTGATTAAATATAGTACTCTACATTAGCAAAGGTAAAACTTCTTTGAATACTTATGAACAGCACACTTGTGATTCATTATGTAAAGGATTAATTTCTTGGTCAAGTTTTTTAAAGGTGAATGTAAATTTGTAACTTCCTTTAGGTCTGATACCTTGAATGGTATTGTGTTAGTTAGCCTATGTAGGAAATCTCTATTCCTGCACTTGATACAAACCATCATTCTCTTAATAGGTGTGACCTCGGTAATGTTAGAACGACCCTTGAAATTTAATGAGGTCGTCATAACTACGGACAGTCGAGGAATAGCACTTTTGACTTTGGCCGCAAGCAGTACGGACATACTGTTGCCACCTCTCAAATATATGGCTTTGTTCCGTAACTGGAATACAAACCACTCTATTCGGCGTAGCTGAAAGGACGAGCCATTAAAATTCTAACGAGGGTTTACTACCCCACCGCTAGTTAGCGGGGGGTAGGGAGGGTAGTTAGCTACCCTCCCCCCCTCACACACCTGTGTGGTAAGCTCACTTTTTACTTTGGCTCGGGTGGTGATCGGACGTGTCCGCTTTCACCCTCGCCTCTTTGACAGCCATTAATGCTTTTTGTCTTTTTACTTACTTTTTCTTATACTTGTAATATATATATATATAAACATTCTTTATGTTTATGTATATATTTGTGTATAGAAATGTAGTAAGTTTTCGTTTCAGTGTTTGTGCTGTGTGTGTATTGTACGACAACGTCACCTGCGTAGTGCAAGGCCACCACGGTTCCACGTCATGGGGTACGGCCTCTCCCTCTTGGTCCATCGGTTTTTCCTTCGGCTTTTCCGTTAACTCGGCCGCCGTGTGGAATCGTCATCGCTGGACTTTCTTCCTTCATCTATTATCTTCGCTGTTCCTCCTTTCCTACGGGGAACTTGGATTCTCAGCGAAGGGAATGTGGGAGTTTAATTTACCTACGGTCTCTCTCTCTACTCGAGGTCGTTCACCCCTTAATGCTACTACTATGTACTATTACGGAAGCTCCTTTCCCGTTGCGGGTTGGGTTGCTATTCCGTTTATTTGTCTCAATTATTTTTAATGAAATCTAATTGTATTTTTAACTTTTCAGCTTCTCTGTGGAGAACACTTCCTTTCGGGGGTCAGTGGTTCTTACTATTTGTGATCATTCTTAGATGAATTACATAATTATAATTCTGTTTTTGTTACAGCTCTCCGCCCTCCCCCTTCTCCCGTGAATGTCATTGGGGGAGGAGGGCGCATACTTAATTTTTATTTCTTATGTTTTGCTATTCCCTCGGGGTTACTCTTCGGAGTTCCTCCCTGGGGAATCTCTGTTAAATAATTATTAAATTTTTTTTCCCAGTTAACTATGCAGTTTTTCTTCGTTTGACTAAAGTGTGCCAACGAAGCAGAGCTGTCCTGTTTGTGCCTGGGGAGTCTGCTGTCACTGCCGTCCCTCAAAGGACGTCGTCATGGGCGTGTTCCCTTTTCCTAGAAGTTCTCCCGTAACAACTGTCAGCTCTTCAGCTAAGGAGGTTCACCTCCAGGGATAGGTAACTTCCCTTCCGAGGGAGGTTCCCTTCCCAGGTGTGAGAGCCTTCCCCTGCAGAGGGGGAACTTCTCATACCTTAATATTCCTGGATGGGTTTTCCTGGTCCTCAGCTAGTTATGCTCTTGGTGCTGAGCGACCGCACTTGTAACCATGCTCAAGGAGCTGAGCGGTTGCGAGGCTGGGCACACCTGCAGATATGCTCAAAGGGGTGAGCAGCTGCAGGTTCAGTCTGGTGAACTCTCTCGTTCGCGAGGGATGCCACTCTTAAGGACTCCTCTTCGGAGGATTGCTCCTTATAGGTCAGCTTGCTGATCCAACGGTCCTAAGGGGCGCCATCATCAGTGTCTTCAAGTCTCTTCTACGAAGTGTTCACCTCTCTCGTTCGCGAGAGAGGCCACTCATAGAGACCCCTCTTCGGAGGATTGTTCCTGATTAGACCAGGCATCTCCTAGACCTGCCGTCTCCGTTCCTTGCTGCCTACGCTGTGGGCGCCCACGCACCCCGTTATCCAACGGGCACCAGTCCCTTCGGGGCAAAAGGGGCTTTCTCACATTGTGAGTAAGTTCCCTAAGCGCCAGGTATCCCCTGCGCGCCAACGTTCTCCTGCGCGCTCGCGCGCGCAACGCGCAATTGCACGCAAGCGCTCGCCTGCTGTTCCTGCTGTTCCTGAGACTGCCATCCAGAGACATCCATCCAGAGACATCCTGTTCCAGGGACATCCTGTTCCAGGGACTGAGTGCCAACGTTCACCTGCGCATCGGCGCACATCATTGGAGTTTCCTGAGATAGCGCACAGGCGCTCATCAGTGATTCAGCCTGCGAGTGTCTCCTAATCTCTTCTACGAAGGGCACCTCTCCCGTTTGCGGGAAAGGTCTCTCATAGAGACCCTTCCTCGGAGTATCAAGCAGATCTTCCAGTGTTGAGCCAGCTGACCTACTGATCTACCAGCTCAACCTTGCACTGCAACGAAGGACTTCGGCTCTGGACTCTGAAGCAGTCCTGACTACGGTCCTCATCGAGGGATGACCGCCCCTTTTTAAGGACACATCCCAGTTCCTGATCGTCCTGTCAGCTGACTCTGCATCCTAGCACACTAGCGCGTGCTCGCCGATGATCTTCTTACGCCAACGATCTTTGTACGCGCGTAAGCGCCGATGATCTTCTTACGCGCGCCAGCGCCGACGATCTTCTTTCGCGCGCAATCGCTGACGATCTTCTTCGCGCGCGGGTACCGATGGTCTCACACGCGCGCACCAATAGTCTTGCGCCTATGCCAACAAACTCCTACGCGATGCAGCACGCTCCAACATTCTGGTCCACACGGGCGCTTCATTCTGATCCTGCACATCAATATGATTCCTGTGCACTCTATGAAGTCTCACATGTGAGCGTTATCAGCAGTCTCCCGCGCGCGAGCCCAGGGTATTCCCCATCGCGCCAGCGCGCTCCCTAGTGCAATCACCAATACCCTCCCCCGCGCGAGGCTGCCGGACATCGCGCGGTAAGGGCGCCATCGCCACATTCCCCCCCCCCCCCAAGCACAGAACAGCGCGCTTGCCGGTGGGGGGGAAGGTTCCAGAAAGGCCCAGGGACATGCCGTCCTTATCTTTTTACAGGCAATTTCCCCTCCAGAGGGAGTGTCTGACAGCGCAGCTGGCAGCCTGGTTTGGGACTCTAATCAGAGCGATAGCACAGGCTTATAAGCTGTTCTCTCTGAGTTGAGCCACAAATCCTTGGCTACATCCACTCCCCCGATGAGGAAAAGAGGAGTTTCGGACGAGGTAACTTCTACGAGGTCGTAGCTGTCTCCTCGTAAGTCTTCGAGGCAGGCACTCTCCCCCCTCAGACTTTTTTCCCTCATCTTGGGACAAAGTTTTCCTGCCCTCAGAAGAGTCACGGGAGGTGAGACGTTTCCCAATCACACCATTAAGGGAAACCCCACCTCGCGCGGTAAAGTCTTCTCGAATAAGGGTGGAGAAGAGCCTGCCTCCGTCGTGGTTGGAGTCCTGCATCCCTCCCGGGAGGGAGTCAAAGGACTCCAAGACAGTAACGGGAGTCCCCTAGCACCAAAATCTACAGGGTCAGACATTCTTTCGCTATGAGAAAGAACCTGTTTGAGCCTAAGGACGTGAAGCAGGCGGCTGAGAGGTGTAGGAAGTCACCAAGACTCCCTTCTATATGGGGCTTTGACATTCAAGCCCTATAAACCTCCAGCACCTCAGCAACTACGTCCCACCAAAACAACGGCAGCTAAGGCAGTGGGGCCTAAGCCCTTTCTAGTCAAGGATAAGAAAGGCAATTAGTCCCTCAGGGGAGGGAAGAATCCTAGAAGGAGCAGCCGAGGCCGCTAACGCTAAGATTGCCAGTTCCCCTGCATGTCCACCAGTGGCGGGATACCTACAAGGTTGCGCAGACAGGTTGCGGCAACTCAGGGCCGTTTCCTGGACAATTTCCGTAATCAGTCAGGGATATCGCGTCCTGTTCACAACACCTCCACCTCCCCTGAGGACGAATCCGGTGTCATTTAATACCCTTGTCATGGGATCAGCAAGGCGGCGAACTCTGTGGGCAGAGGTCCAGATTAAAGCATACTTCGGTCAGCATGGAGACCGCAGGCACAGTCAGTCTGGCAGTAAACCGCTAGACTTCTTGTGTATTCTGGACCTGAAGGCCGTGTACTTCCAGATCCCAGTCCATGCGTCTTCAAGGAAGTACTTAGGATTCAGCATAGACTAAAAGGAGTACCAGTTCAAGATGCCGTGTTTTGGTCTCTCCACAGCTCCACATGGTTCCACCGGACTGTTCATCCTAATTTCATCATGGGCACTCAGGATCGGCCTCCGTCTCCTCCATTATCTGGATGACTGCCTGATCCTAGCAGACTCGGAGTCATTCCTTCTTTGACACCGAGACAAACTTCTACGACTTTGCCAGGATCTAAGGATCTTGGTAAGTCGAGAAGTTCGCTCTGCTGCCCAATCAATGACTGGTTCACCTAGGCATGACTATAGACACCAATCTCCATAACGCCTTTCCATCAGACGACAGGATAGCAAGGCTGAGAAGAGTCGCAAGCCCTTTCCTCAGACGAGAAGAGCTGCCAACCCAATCGTGGTTACGTCTCCTCGGTCACCTTTCACCCTTGGCTCGTCTAGTTCTCTACGGTCGCCTCAGAATGAGGTCTCTCCAGGGGCGACTCAGGTCCTGGTGGAATCAAGACTGCGATTCCCCGGACCCCATGATCCCTATGGATCCTGCGGAACGGACGAATCGCCAGTGGTGAGTGACATGCGAGAACCTACGAAGGAAAATGGATCTTCTCGTTCCTTCCTCCGGTTTGGATGCTGTTTTCGGACACCTCAAAGGAAGGGGGGGGGGGGGCGTTCTGTGTGTTGGTCAGAATCGGAAAAGTGCCTCCATATAAATCTGCTAGAGATGAAGGCCGTCTACCTGGCCCTTCAACAGTTCCAACAAGGACCTGGCAGATCACTCTGTGGTGTGATGAGCTACTTCACCACAGTAGTGGCTTAAATCAACAAGGAAGGAGGTACCTTTTCAAACAGCTATCCCATCTCTCAGTAGAGATACTGTACTGAGATAGACCGAAGTCCACTCGATTCCTCTATCGGCTCGCTTCATCCCAGACAAAGGGAATGTACTTGCCGACGGTCGAAGCAGAGCTTCTCAGATAATGAGTACCGGGTGGTCCTCGGATCTTCCAGTAGCCAACAAAGTCCTGACTTTGTGGGGTTACCCGACTGTGGATCGGTTCGCTACAGCGCTGACCTTCAAGCTCCCGCTGTATTGCCCCCCCAGTCCCAGATCCCAAGGCACTCTGGCAAGATGCCTCCCAACAACGGTGGGACAGCTTCGACGTGTAAGCTTTTCCCTCGTTCTGTTTGATGAGGAGGATGCTCAACAAGACCAGAATATCGGTCAATCTCTCGATGACCCTTTTGTGGCTCATCACGCCGAATGGTTTCCGGACCTTCCGCAATTCTTAACGGAACTTCCGAGAGAACTCCCTCTACGGCACAACCTACTCAAACAGCCACATGCCAACATCTTTCACAAAGCCGTAGCTTCGCTTCCACTTCAAGCCTGGAGACTATCCAGCACCTCCTCGCTAAGAGAGGAGTGTCGCAACGAGTTGCGAACGGGATGTCTGGACACCTGCGTAGATCATCCGCAGGGGTCTACCAGGCAAAGTGGCGAGTTCCTGTGGTTGGAGTCATGAGGGGTATCTCTCCACTCGATACCACTATTCCAGCAATAGCGGAGTTCTTTGCATATTTGCGCGAAGAATGCGCCTTTCAGTCTTGGCAATGAAAGGCTATCGCTCAGCCTTAAGTCTAGCCTTCAGGCTCAAAGGAGTGGATATTTCTTCCTCGCTGGAACTTTCCCTACTCAGACGAAGATATGATCTTACCTGCCCTCAGTCGGAAGTGAGACCTCCTCCATGGAATATGGTTCGAGTTCTCAGGCCTCTTAAGAGACCTCCCTACGAACCATTTCGCCAGGCTTCAGATCACCACCTAACTTAGAAGGCGGTGTTCCTACTAGCATTGGCCTCGGCCAAGCGAGTCAGTGAACTTCATGGTATCTCGTTGACATCGCCCATGCAAGGGGATGAGGGGAGGTAACGTTCATATTCATCTCTGAGTTTGTGGCTAAGACACAGAATCCGGGAGTGCTGGATCTTCGATTCGACTCTTTCCGGATTTCGAGTCTTCGTTCTGTAACAGATGACCCAGACCTTCCCCTACTGTGTCCAGTAAGTAGTCCGAGGTTGTCTCAAAGAACGGCTGCATTTGTCCCCAAGTGCAAGCTTTGTTTGTGAGCACTGGGAGAACAAAGAGGAGGGTCACCAAGAATACCATCTCTGCATAGATTCATAGGGCGATCCATCTGTCCCTGAATCCTGACCCTCCTCCATCATGTCGCCTTAGAGCGCATGATGTCAGGGGCGTAGCTGGCCTTCAAGAAGAACTTCTCAGTGACGCAGGTTCTATAAGCAGGAGTGTGAAAGCGTCAGACGACCTTCACAGCCCACTACCTGCAGGACGTGAACCACAGGAGGCACGATACGTTCTCTATCGGCCCTGTGGTGGCTACACAACAGCTGGTCTAACCTCAGGCTCCTTAATGGACAAGTAGCAGAAGGTTGAGGGCATTGTTACCCGGTTTTAGTCCGCATGAATGAAAAAGTATGCCTGGCCCTTACTCTTTTCTTCATCCTCCCTTCTCTTGGGGAAAGCTGCATAGCTGACCTCAAACCACTGCAGGTAAACCATGCTTCCTTGTGTTCCTAGTATTAGATAATACTGTCGCGTCCCCCATACCCTGACGAGTTGGTATTGGGAACGTCCTAGCCTAGAATTCCATCTAAAGGACTTCAGGTCGACTTCCTAGGACGAGTCACACTTCATTCCTTCACACACAAGCTTATGTAGGCCGCACGTTCCTTGCGGAGCAAGGAACTTGCGAGGTGTAGGGACTCCTTATCTCGAGTGCTACACACTCGGATTCTGAGTCCCCGAGCAAAGCCAAAGCCAGTAAGGCTGGGACTTACCACCCTACCTAAGGGGTAAGTCACCCAATGTAAATAGCGTGGTTTGTATTTCGGTTACGGAACAAATGACAAATTCGGAGATAATTTGTATTTTTCCTAACCATACAAACCTTAGCTATTTACTCATACTTGCCCGCCAGCCCTGTCCCCCGTGAAGTCCTACCTCTAAGCGAAGTGAATCAGTTCACCGGTGTGTGAGGGGGGAGGGGTAGCTAGCTACCCCTCCCCTACCCCCTTGCTAACTAGCGAGGGGATAGTTAACCCTCGTTAAAAATCTAATGGCTCACCATTTCAGCTACGCCGAAAGTAATACCCTATGTAAATAGCTAAGGTTTGTATGGTTAGGAAAAATACAAATTATCTTCGAATTTGTCATATTGTTAGGAAAAATACAAATTACTTGGAAATTTTTTCATATTTATCATGTCCCCGTTCTTCAAACAAGTTGGAGTCGGGCAATGTATAGATTGTGAACGGGCTCACCCCTACTGTGTACTTATCTATTCACCTCCCATTGAAATCTTTTACTCCTTCCAGCACTGATTGCCCAGGCTGTCATCCTACGAGGAAAACGAGGTGTCAGGCTGCCTCTTGAGGAGCTCGTATGAAGCACATGAGGTCATCCTGGGACAGTAGCCAGCCAGTTGGTTTGAGGTCTTCAACCCACCTTAAGGTGAGTCTCCTATGTGAAGAACGGAAGGTTTGTATGCTGCACTGGAACAAATGACAATGGTTCCGTAACTGGAATACAACCCAACGCTATTTATAGTGATTTATAGGGGTATTACTTTCGGCAAAGCTGAAAGGAAAAGCCAATAGAATTGTAGACTTATAGGAATTGTTGAAAATTGGAGTTTTGGAGCCAGGTAATTATGAAAGAGTTTGACAGACAAGTAGGAAGAAAACAAAGGGAACAAATGATGAAGTAGAAATAGGAAGGCTCTGCAGTTAAAGGCCTAAGATAAGTGCTTTTGCCATCTACAGAGCACAGGATACTGCACATGATACCAAAAGTAGCGGAGGGATGGGGGCGTTAGTATCTTCCTCTCTCAACTACACACCTGCGACTGTACTTTGCTCTGCTTTTGGCTCGGAGGGAGAACGGTTGTCACTGCTCCTCCTCCTCACCAATTTGGACAGCCATTACAGATCACTTTTTTGTTTTTTCTTTTCAGTTTGTGTGTGCCTTCCCTGCCAGCCATGCGTACCTGCCCTGGGCTCGTTGTTTAGCAAGTCAGCAGCCTTTGGCTGCACACCTGTCTCTTTCCTGTCGTTCCCCGACGACTCGTCGCTCTCCAAAAGAGGAAAGCAAACGTCGCCAGACGTGCGCTCCTCACCTCTCGCCGATGCACTGATCGCTCAGATTATCGCCAACAGACGGATGTTCATGACTGGGCTACTATAGCACATCGGCTCCAAAAACCAGCCTCCCGATAGGTGCCAACGTTCGTTAGATCTCCAGCGCTGATTTGAGCGTCGTCGATTGTGGGAAGAGAGGCCTGCAAGACCTTCTCCTCCTCGAGCTCTGGAACTCCCACCTGAGAGACAAAAGTCTCCTCCCCATCGTTCACCGTTGCCTCGTTCTCCTCTCCGCAAATGCGGAACATCACGCTCGCCTGGGAGAGCGGAAAAAAGCAAGCTGCAGGAATTCAAGATTCCGAAGAGACCACCTTCACGGTCGATTCCTGTTGCTCGGAAGGAGACTGCAGCTCCGCATCCTCCCTCTAACTCCTCCTGGATGTCAGATAAGGCTCCCTTGTGGGGTCCCTCTTCGTCGTTCTATATAGGGTAACTTTCCGACAGTGCCACAGTCGGTCCGCAGCCGTGAATTGCAAGATCCTGTTTTATTCATAGTTTGTTGTTCTCTTTATATCAATACATTATGATTTTGAGTTTTTTATTCATAGTTTGAGGTTATCTCTGTTCCAAAATATTGAGTTTGGAACCTTGGTTAGGGCAGTAACCCAAGCCTTTACGGCAGGTATCCCACCTGCTTATCCTTCGGGAACTCCCAGGATTCCCCTGGAAGAATCTTTCTCTACATTTTCAGACTCACGGTGAAGATCCACTGTCCCTCCCCGTCAAGAAACTTTGGTTTCTTCTTCTCCCCTGAAGCGGAAAAGAGGAGTCCCTGATGAAGTAGCTTGTAGGGTCAAGCTGACCCGCGTCAGGTCGTCCAAGGGGAGGTCAAGTGTTGCCATGCCCACTTCTCCTCACCCTCCTGCTCCTCACTCATCGATTCAGTCAGAGTTCTCTCTCTCAGGGAAGAGTCCTTATGTGACTCTTTCTGTCCTTTGCTCATTGAGGAAGTCCCACGAGACCACAGAGTAGTCTCGAAACCAGTGGAAGAGTCCATCCTTCTCCCTACGGGTGACCGATAGAAGGTCGTTCCATCCAAACCTCCTGTGCTAGAGACTTTCTTCCCTCCGAGGAAAGAGTAAGGATTCAAAAACTCTGCCAAAGTCCTCATTGGGGATTACAAGACCTGCAGAGTGGGTCAAGCAGTCTACATTTGACCACTTCGATAACGACCACAACCCACCCCGAGGTGATGTCTCGTGCGTGGAAGACAACGATTCGGCTGCCAGTCCTTCTTCAGAAGCTGAACAGAAAGAGTCAGAACATGGCATCCGGCAGGTTATAGCTTGCATGAGTTCACTCAATGGGTTGGTAGACCCATTGAGGGCTCCTCAGGAGGGCAAGGTCATGGTCTTGGACCACGTCTTTGGCACTCGGAAGCCCCCAAGAACAGCGAAGCCTTGCCCTGGTCTCAGGGACTGAAGAATGCCCGGCGGAAGGTGTCTGCCCTGCTCTCCGAGTCCTCTAGCTCTCTTCGATCAGCCTCATCCTTAAAACTACTGCGACATCTGAGTGTCCAGCAGAGAAATTTTTAAGAGGTCCTTGACGAGTGTCTCCCGGCTCCTCTTCACCATTGCTTAGAGGAACTTACGAAGGGGATCTCTCTAGAGAGACTCTTCGGGGTTCAAGTTTACTTCTCAGCTTCGGAAATTCTAAACAAAGAGAAAGTTGCGAAGTATGCCATGCAGGCTACTTTTTGGCTGGATCTATGGTTGGGATCAGTGAGAAACCTGGTGCAAACAAAGGGTTTTTCCAAAGGAGGCTCCCGGAAAGCGATGGAGACTTTCTTCCTGTCGGGTATTCGGACTATTGAGTTCATTGCCCACCAAGTAGTGAACTTGTGGGCAAACACCATCTTATGGTGTAGAGATGCAATAATCGAGAGATTCCATTTCCAAGTCCCAAACTGCGAGATAGCAAAATTCCAAAACTCGTCCCTGAAGGGTTCCTCTTTGTTCAAGCTGGGGGGTGTCGAGCGAGCTGCGGAGAGATGGAGGAAGTCCTACCAGGACTCCCTCCTCCATAGGACCTTGACATCCCGCCCCTACGGACTACGTTCTCTCCCGCAGACGAAACAACAGAAACCAACGCTGAACAGGACTGCGGCAACAGACAACAAGGTGTCTAAAAGCCCCTTTCCTGTCAAGTCAAACAAGGCTCCAAGTCGTCCTGTGGAGGGAAGTATCCTAGAGGAGTCGGCCGTGGCCGCAAATGCTATGTGATTCCCCTGCTTGTCCACCAGTGGGGGAATGCCTGCATTGCTGCTGGAAGAGCTGGATGCAGCTTGGGGCCGAACCCTGGATAGTCTCCGTGATTAGTTCAGGGTATCGCGTCCCGTTCAGTCAATCTCTCCCTCCACTGATCAAGACTCTAGTGTCAACTAGCTCCTATGCAAAGGGATCTGCAAAGAAGCTGGGTCTTCGGGCTGAAGTCCAGAACATGTTGGAGAAGGGCACTCTCTAAAAATTCCTGGGTGACTCCCCAGGCCTTTCCAGTCGACTCGTTTATGTGAAAAGGGGTCTGGAGGCTTGAGACCAGTCATCGACTTCTCAGCTCTGAACAAGTTTGTTAAACAAACCTCGTTCGGCCCGGATACGGTTTAGTGGTTTGCGGACTGTGGCCAGATGTAGCACGCAGACTGCCAGACTGCCTAGTGTCTGAATGCCAACCACACTCCAACATTCACTAAACAAAAAGATGATATGATGGAATACCCATAAATCTGGGCAAAAGGTAAACAATCAAGAGAGCTGGGCAATGGGCACCACCCCTCAATTTTTTTATACTAGGCAAGGGGACCCAGCTAGAACCTCAAATTTCCCTATTATCTTTTCTTGGGTTCCCCGTCTCTCTTTGCAGTGCTATGCATGGAGTTCTAAATAAGAGCAATATGCTTTTTAGGTAGCAGGTTTCCTCATTATATTTCAAGTTATTTGAACATTACAAATATTAGGAGAGAAAAAAAATGTTACTAAGAAAAACAAACTTCAGGCTGGAACGGGGAATATTATAGGTGAGGAAGTGCATTGAAATACAGTAGTATTAAAAAAAGTTTATTCAAATAATTGAGAGAGAAAAACAAATTTCATATTTGTGAAAATACAGGTCTACAAAACCAGGAGAGATAAATTTCTTTATACCGAACCTCTTTGGAATCAATCCTCTAAATATTTAATCTACATATACAAGTAGAAATAAAGACCAACATAAGTGTAAATATTTGGGCTGAATTCAAATGCAATTTGACAGGTCATTTCAGTTAGGATCAAAGGGATTGTAAAACAATATTACCTATCTCTACATTCTCATTTTAACATCAGAAAGAGGCCCCTCCTCTAGATTGCGTTGTCACACGAAAAAAGAAAAAAATATAATTTATTATAAGTCAGACAAGGGGTAAGAAGACCACAGGACTTCATGTGCACCCTAGATCTAAAGGACGCATACTCCCAGATCCCAATCCATCCGTCTTCAAAGAAGTATCTCAAAATCACACTAGACAACAAGAAATACCGGTTCAAGGTAATGTGCTTCGGTCTTTCCACAGCACCTCACGTTTTCACGAGAGTGTTCACCCTAGTGTCATTTTGGGCTCACAGAATCAGCATCCGTCTCCTATGCTATCTGGAAGTGTGGCTGCGTGTAGCAGAATCGGTGGCGCCCTTTCTTCAGCACAGTTACAAACTTCTGGGACTTTGCCAAGATCTGGGAATCTTGGTTAACCCCAAGAAGTCATCTCTGCTTCCCTCTTAACGACTGGTATACTTAGGAATGATGATAGACACCAATCTTCACAAAGCCTTCCCATCACACGAGAGGGTAGTGAAGCTGAGGAAGGTTGCAAGACCTTTCCTCATACTAGAACTCCCACCCCAAAGGTGGTTATATCTCCTTGGGCACCTATCATCCGTGGCCCATCTAGTTCTCAACGCCTGCCTGAGAGGATACGATCTCTCCAATAATGGCTAAAGTCCAACTGGGATCAGGCCTTCGATTCCCCGGACATTGCGATCTCATGGGACCAGAAGAACGGACGGACTTAGAGTGGTGGGTGGCAGACGAGAATCTACTAAAGGGTGTCGACCTTCTTGTCCCTCCCCCAGGACTTGATGCTCTTCTCAGATACATCAAAAGAAGGGGTGGGGCCCACATGCTGCACCGCTCGACCTCCGGCCTGTGGTCAGAGTTCGAAAAGTACAGTACCAGCACATAAATCTCTTAGAGATGAAGGCTGCCTTTTTGGCCCTTCAACAGGTCCAGCAGTTCCTGGCGGGCCATTCAGGGGTGGTAATGAGTGACAACACCACAATAGTAGCTTACATCAACAAGCAAGGTGGTAGTTTTTTGCAGCCCCTATCCCATCTGACAGTAAAAATAGTGAGATGGGCATAATTCAACTCGGTGACCCTATTAGCTCCTTTCATTCCCAGCAAAAGTAATGTGCTTGCGGACAACCTGAGCAGAGCGTCTCAGATAGTGAGTACTGAGTGGTCTTTGGATCATCTAGTAGCCAACAAAGTCCTGACTTTGTGGGGTTCCCTGACGGTGGATCTGTTTACAACGGCCCTGAGCTTCAGGCTCCCGCTGTACTGCTCCCCAGTCCCTGAGCCCAAGGCTCTCTGGCAAGATACATTCCAACAACGGTGGAACAACATCAACATTTACGCCTTTCCCCATTCTGTCTGATGAAGAGGACACTCAACAAGACTGGAACATTGGTCAATCTCTCAATGACCCTCATAGCTCCGCTATGGCATCACGCGGAATGGTTCCCGGACCTTCTGCAACTCCTAACGGAGCTACCAAGAGAGCTCCTTCCACGACACAATCTTCTCAAGCAACCACATGCCAACATCTTCCACAAAGCCGTAGCTTCGCTACGACTTCACGCCTGGAGACTATCCAGCATCTCCTCCCTGAGAGAGGATTTTCGCAGCAAGTTGCTGTCAGGATGTCTGGACACCTGCGAAAGTCATCTTCAGCAGTCTAGCAGGCAAAGTGGAAAGTCTTCTGTGATTGGTGTCGTGGAAGGGGTATCTCTCCACTCGATGCCACTATTCCAACAATAGCGGAGTTCCTTGTGTATTTGCGTGAAGAAATGCGCTTTTCAGTCTTGGCAGTGAAAGGCTATCGCTCAGCCTTAAGTAGCCTTCAGGCTGAAAGGAATGGACATTTCCTCATCGCTAGAACTTTCTCTACTCATACGTAGTTATGAACTTACCTGCCCTCAGTCGGAAGTGAGACCTCCCCCTTGGAACGGGGTTCGAGTTCTCAGGTCTCTTAAGAGACCTCCCTATGAACCATTACGTCAGGCATCAGATCGCCACCTAACCTGGAAGGCGGTGTTCCTGCTAGCTTTGGTTTCGGCCTAGCGTGTTAGCGAACTTCATGGTCTCTAGTATGACATCGCCCATTCAAGGGGATGGGGGGAGGTAACTTTCAGCTTCGTCCCTGAGTTTATTGCTAAGACTCAGAATCCTGGAGTAGCAGATCCTCGATTCGACTCCTTCCAGATTTCTAATCTCTGTTTTGTAACAGATGACCCAGACCATCTCTTACTATTGCCCAGTAAGGAGTTTGAGGCTCTACCTTAAAAGAACAGCTGCAGTCCGTCCTCATGTGCCAGCATTATTCTTCAGCACAGGAAGGACTAAGAGGAGGGTCACCAAGAACACCATCTCTGCATGGATTCGTAGGGTCATTGATCTGGCCTTGAATCCAGATCCTCTTCCATCACGTCGCCCTAGAGCACATGATGTCAGGGGCATAGCTTCGTCCCTGGCCTTCAAAAGAAATTTCTCTGTGAAGCAGGTTCTGCAAGCGGGGGTGTGGAAGTGTCAAACAACGTTCACAGCCCACTACCTGAAAGACGTGACCCACAGGAGGCTCGATACGTTCTCTATCGGCCCTGTGGTGGCTGCACAGCAGCTGGTTTAAAACCTCAAGCTCCTTATTTGACAAGTAGAGAAGGTTGAGGGCAATGTTACCCAGTTTTAGTCTGCATGAATGGAAAGGTTTGACTGGCCCTTATTCTTTTCTTCATCATCCCCTCTCTTGGGGAAAGCAGCATCCTGGGTTCTCTGCATAGCTGACCTCAAACCACTGCAGGTAAACCATGCTCCCTTGTGTTCGTAGTATTAAGTTAATACTGTTACGTCCCCCATACCCTGACGAGGTGGTATTGGGAAAGTCCTAGTCTACAAGTTTCCTTCTAAAGAACTTCAGAACAACTTCCTAGGACAAGTCACACTTCTTCATACCTTCACACACAGCTTGCGTAGGCCGCAGTCCTTGCGTAACAAGGTTCTAGCGAGGTGCAGGGGCTCTTTATTTCTTGGGTGCTTATACACTCGAATAACGAGCCCCCGGGTGAAGCCAAAATGCCAGACTGGGATGGACGTTCACCCTTCCTAATGGGTGAGTCACCCCTATTAAATAGTGTGGTTTGTATTCCAGTTACGGAACAAATGACAAATTCGTAGATAATTTGTATTTTTCCTAACTATACAAACCTTAGCTATTAAACCAAACTTGCCCGCCAGCCCTATCCCCCTTGAAATCCTTCCTCCAAGCAAAGTGAGCTCAAGCACAGGTGTGTGAGGGGCAGCCAGTAGCAAGCTACCCTCCCCTGCCCCCGGTAACCAGTGGTATGGGGTAGTTAACCCTCGTTAAATTTTAATGGCTCGTCATTTCAGCTACGCCGAAAGTAATGCCCCTATTAAATACCTAAGGTTTGTATAGTTAGGAAAAATACAAATTATCTACGAATTTGTCGTATTTCATCATTTTCCAATCTTTAGAGTAGTGATATTCCCATAATCTACCTTAGCATTCCCATCTCTGTTTTCTCAAGCTTTGTCCTCTTTTTGTCTTAAAGTGTGTTTCTGATCCATACAGAATCAGTCATTGTGAGAAGTCGATTATGATTTTGGTGAATGTTGGTCCCTTGGATATAATAAATATTAGTTTTAAGAGGTTGGAATGATGATTGACTGGTTTAAGATGGTTTATATCTTTCAAGAGGTACCCTCCGTAATGGAGAACTTCATATCTTTAGCCGTTCCTTGCATATGGTTTTGGTTATGTTGATTGTTGCAACTGTTTGGTTACTTTTCTCTCTATGCCAATGTATTCAGAGAATGTTACCATCTATTTCATTATTATATCCATATAATGATGGATTAATCTTGATGTGCCTTGAAGAGGTGTTTATGAATTTAGTTATATCTTCTTGATTATCATTGTCCCATATTCTATGGTAATGTGGTAGTTGGCATAGGAATCCTAGGTAGATTGATTGAAATAGGGCTTTCGTCTATCTATCTACCATGGCACTTTCCCTGAAATTTGGGAGGAAGCTGACAAAAAAAGGAGATAAAAGGGGATTTTTTTTCATTGTTCCTTTTTGCTTGACGAGGGACTCGGCCAAGTTTGGTTGGTACTGCTAGGGTGCCACAGACCACCCTCCCCTATCTTCCCCCACAAAAGGAAGCTGCATATGCCGACTGTCTCACTGTTGCCACCTTAGTAGTCACCAAGGTGACCCGAGGTAGCAGCAGGGCCTATTGGAAGAGCGTCGCAATCGCTCGCCATTCGTTTCTATTCCTAACATGCTCTTTTGCCTCTCTCACGTCGTCTCCTGTCACCTAGGACTTTCATACAAAATTAAAAAATGATTGTAATATTTTCAGTTGAATCTATTCCTTTTTAAAAAGAATACCACTGCATGGGAATCCTAGATAAGTATTGAAATGGTTAGTGTTTCGTCTATACAGTAGTTATTTTAATGGGAATGAATTGAAGAAGAAAGAGGATGAGTGTCAAAATAACCTTAACCATTTGAAAATGGTAACCCCTTTAGATTCTGATATCACCTAAAGACTTCTCGGTTTGCTTTAACTTGACCCCTTAACCTTGTTTTTTTTTAAATGTGTTACAGTGAATAAGTAATCATATTTGAAAGAATTGATGGTGTATGAAGGTAATTTGGAAGCTGACAAGAATTAGATAGAGTTTATGGTTGTGAATAAAAGCTTTTCATTGAGTTAAATTTTATGGATTATGCTGCCGATCTATTGGTGCAGAAGAATTGTACTATTTTTCATAAAGAAAAGAATGTGTGGTAGATAATTTTGTGAAAGTAGTGTAATATTTTGAGTTGTTTATTTACTAGGGAATTCAATTTGATGGTACTGTATATTATGATTTTTTTTATGATGTTTCAAAATTCTGGCTGCAGCATCATAATGCGTCTAGTAAATAACACATGTAAGCGAATGTAGGAAACGGTGGTTGTTTTGACGGTAGCCTGGAAGAGGGCCTATTTAGAGAAGGGAAGATCAAGCAAATAAGAAACTTGTTTAAGGTACCTGTATACATATTACCCTCATACAAAAAATGATTCAAAGTACTGGTACCTGTTAATAGTCTCAAATATATTTTCCTTTTATTTTTTCAATGAATTTCCACAGCACTGTATTGTAAAATGATAGGCATGTTTTCTGGTAAGAATTAGATTTTATTTTCACATTTTATTTTCACATATTTTATTTGTTCAATAAAATATAATTTTTGCTTTTCTATCCTCACTTGGGTAATGTAAGGGTAATTTGTGTTTTGTCAAAATTTGTTATTTGTAATATTCCATGTATAACTTTTATATTTTAGAAAATACATATATATATATTTTTTTTTTCCCAAGAATTAGTACCTTTGTCCCTCTTCATTGAAAGTTGTGTAACTTTGTTCAGTCAGTTTGATGTCTTATCTGTTCCAAAATCTATTAAATTTCTTGAATATTTTCTATCAGATTTGGCACTATAATAGAGAAGAGGTTGGAGCTTAATTTTAAGAAAAGGTCGTCAAAGTAGTCATGATATCGCTTTGTGAGTAATCCTCATGTTCTGACATTTGCCTTATTAACTACTTTAAAACTTAAAAAGAGGAAGACTTATGGAGTTTGCCTTTGTCTATTTGTTTGGTTTGTGCTACTGTCACCCAATCAAAAGTCATTTTTTTGCTGGAATTACTTTTAATGTTTACAATATATGTCTCTCCTTGTCTGGGTTTTTTGCTTGTTCTATAGAGGTGTACTGTTTATGAAGATTAATAATTGGGTCTGAAAGACCCCATGTAACTGCACATAAAGGAAATATGTTATTAATGGATAATTAGCCTTTTATAGAGATTCCAGTGTTTTTACAGGGCCATTATGAATCTTTCTTTGTCAGTTCTTGACCATCATTACGCACGGACTGATATTGTATTAGTTTTCATGTTGCCGTCCCGCCTTTCAATTTGACTTCATAATGCAACTTATGAGGACATCTTATCGTAACCAGGTCTTCGTCTATTGACCCTTTCCTCAGGTCTTTTCCAATAACCTCCACAATTACTGTTTTGAATATATTCGCTGTCGTCCCATCCAGAACATCTCGATCTTCGAGTTCTTGGTGGTTTTTACTGCTAATTGATGCCACTTCCACAATATATGTTTGTGATTTAATCTTCACTGTATACCAGTTATGAATCTTGGCATCCTCAAGTCACATACTTATAAAATGTTTTATATTATGTAAAACCTGTAGTTCTAGTACTCCATGCAGCAAAAACATAGGCATTGACAGAAAGTGGAAGAGATTTTTCATGTAAATTGCCTTGCTTTTGGGTGCATATCCACTGGAGTGGTTCAGGAACGTTTCACTTGCCTAGATGAAGTGATTATGGCTAATATTTGCTTTTCATGAACATACCTTTGCTTTGCTAAAAACCTGATGGCAGTTTTTAAGACCTTCATTTTATATTTCAAATCACTCAAGTTTTTGAATGGAGGCCATTATTTGCATTCTTTTACATCCCCAGAAGGCTTTTGGGTTTTTTCTTGAAGGGTGTAGGTACTGTATACTCAAAAGTCTTAGTCTAAATGAGAATCATTAGAAATTTTAAAATAGACTATTCGAGGTGTTGAACTTTTGGGGACTGCTGTTATAGTTTGACATAGAAAAGGCAATCCCAATATCAAACGCATTACGAAGTAAAAGTGCCTCCTTTTTTTCTTTTATAACCTACTTCAACTTTGTTTCCACTTCCTACCTACTTTTTTGCACTTAAGTCTAAACTTCAAGAGAAGGTCCTCAATCACAAACATAATTTGGTCCAAGAAGCTGTTCGTAAGTTGAATTTTGTTAGATTTTTGCCTTAGGGTATGCTTAACCTAAATCCCATACCTATGATTTCCAGCTACAAAAGTCAACAAATAAATAGCTTTCATATGAAATAAATATCAGGTTATTACAAATGTCATTTTACTTACTGTATTGAAGATATTGTTTTATTATAGTACAGTATTTTTATATATTTCAATGATTCCCTTGACATTTATTCCATCTGCAGTTAGCCATCTTAATGGCCCCAACTTCCCTCCAAGTTTCCCCTGGCTAATGTGCTTTAGATTCTCATTTCAATATGTAATTTGCCACATAATCTCCATCTTACTTACATTTTAGGTTATTAAATTAATAAACTAAGTATTAATTATAGCCGATGTTTGTAGTTTTCAATTGGATTTGTTTTTGTTTAACCGAATGTTTGTGAGTCTGTAAGTTGGCCTTTCATGATAAATCTGGCGGGGGATTTTTCATTGCCCCTCTGTACTGAACAGTGTTCTTGAATAGCCTTCTTATCCCCATTACTGACCCAAGGGAATGGTTGCTTCCCTGAATTTACATTCCAAAAGTTTGAGAATGTTAGTTAAGGACTTTGTGTATCAACTGGTACTCTTAACTTAATACTTCAGTTGAATATTTTTTTCTTGGTCAACACTACTTCATTTGTGGCAGTAGACTACTATAGTGTTCTGCTCTCCGGGAGGTCCTTTCATGGATTATTCCCCCTCCGTAATCCTCTGTTCATGGCCACCTCTTTTAGCTCATGGTGCATTCTCCCTCCCTTCAGGTCATGTGGCATTGACTTTCTTCTCCTTTCTCTGGGTCTTCGTCCTTCGAATTTACCTTCCATAATGTCCTTCAGTAACCTATCTTAAAATGTTTCCTATCCAGTTTGTCTGCCTTCTGTTTAGTGTTGTGATTAGGGATTTCTCTCCTCCAACTATTCTTATTACCTCTTCATTTGTCTTGTGATCTCTCCAACTTATTTTCAGCTTTCAAAGCTGCAACACATGTTTTTTATGTTGAACAGGCTGACAGGAGTAATTTTTATCATTTATATATGACATATCTGTTTTGGTGTTACTGTTTTTAAGATATTTTATTGCTAATTTTTTCTCATATTGTTTGTTTATTTCATTATTTCCTTTCCTCATTGGGCTATTTTCCTTATTGGAGCCCTTGGGCTTATAGCATCTGTCTTTTCCAACTATAGCTGTAGCTTTGCTAATGATAATAATCCTTCTCCATATCCACATTTCAAATGCTTCCAGATGTTTCCTGTCTGCTGCTTTTAAATTCTATGTTTCAGAATCGTACAATGCCACGCTCCTTATGAAACTGCTTACAAATTTTTTCTTTGGTTCCTTTTTCAGTTTTCCCATTAATGTTAGTCTCTCTCCCAAAAGCTACTTTATGTTGGTGCAATTAACTGTACTAACTGTATTGAATTGCCTTTATACAAATACTGGCTACAGTCGTCAGGGACTGGAAAGTCCATGTGTGACACTTTCCCCATTACCTAAAGGTCTGTAGCTTCCACTTCTAAATAGGTATTGCTGTCTGTGAACTATTAATTTAAGCAGTTCACTGTTGGCATTACTTCAGGATCTTATCAGTCACTTTTTAGCTGTATAGTATTATACCTCAGTTCCCACATTTCTTCCATCTTGGTGTCTTGTTGTGGTGACCTATTGGAAACATCCCTGCCTGGTGATTGCCGGACTCGAGTCAAGAGTCCTGTTCAAACTTGATAGTTTCTAGTAGTGTCTGCAACCCCACCATCCTTGTGAGCTAAGGATGGGGTCTTGTGTGGGGGGGATCCTATCAGTCTACCTTCTGAGTAATCGGCAGTCGTTGTGTGGCTCTCCCTAGTCCTCTGGAGAGGGGACTTGGTTGCTTAAAATTTGTATATAATGTCAGTCTTTAGGATTTTGTCCTGCTAGCTTAGGGGATTATCCCTGTCTCTTGCCTCTGCCATTCATGACCAACTTTTTAACTTCTCAACTTTTATTAGTTCTTCAACTAGGAGGATTTCCATTGGTTACACATGGGCACTGAAGGGCTTATAAATCTGTTCCAGCTTGTCTTCTATCTTGTCCAGACTAGCTTTTACTTCATACTTCAAGTGTAGATTTTCCCCAGTTGTATTGACTCGGCTCTTATTCCCTTGCTGCGTCCTTATGGTTACTGGCTAACCTAACTTTTTATCTTAAAACTGTTACTTCGTTTTGCTGAATCAGGGTTTTCGTCTAGTTGTGCATGGCTTCTCAGGCCCCAGTTCCGGGTTTTATGGGCCCAATTTGTTAGTTCAATACAGTGAATCCTAATATTGACCACTGAGTTTCAGAAAGTTTTTTTTTCAGTGTATTTGATTTCTTTATTTTGGTACAGTAAACTATTGAAAAGCAGTTATTCATGGTAGAGAATATTCTTTATTCTTTTAGTTGCATTTCATAGTTTTTAGTGCTAAATAACTGTGTTTTCTACATACAGTATTTTGTCTTGTGGATTTTTTTTTTCTTGTGCTTCAGTTTATAATTTTACAGTTACTATTTGTTTAGTTGTTTCTGTGCTGTAGCTTTTTCGCAGGTTTTTAGATTCCTTTTGTGTATGTTCCCCTATCACCTGAAAAAGTTCATTAAGTTTATTTGCATTTGCTCATTTTTTTGTTTTCTTTCACAAATGCCTTCCTGGCAGGAACCTTTGCTGAAGGATCAGTTTTCAGGGTTTGCTTAGATATATATACCTCTAAAATTTGATATTGAATTCTTTGATGACAGGTAGCATAAAACATCTTATTTCTGGACATTTGATGACATGAGATTCTGTTTCTATTGTCATTCAGTTATTCTTGGTGAAACTAATAAAATCTGCAGTAAAATAAGAGCTATCAAGTTCCAGCATCTTTAAACTGATGTGAAAATCTTTGTTTAGTGACAGTTCTTTTATTGTTACACTGTCTTTTCAATTCTCACTGATGTAGTTTTCTCAAACTTTAATCATTAAAAATGTCTAAATAGTTTTACACTACTTGCCTCCTTTTGTTGTTGTTTAAGAGATTGGTATAGTTTGTGGTAGTGGCATTTAGAGGTTGACTTTCACAGCCCTTTAGATAGCTGCCCCTTTTGGGTGTGTCTAGTTTCATGTATTTCAAATCATTCAGTTTCATTTTACCCCCAAAGGATGCATAGGACCCCAGTGATACTTGGCAGTCATGCCTCATATATTTTTTATTTTGCATACTTTTACCTCAAGCAGGGATCCTGGTGAGCCAAAGTCTCTTGTATATCTAAATGTTAAAGTAACGATCAAGAAATTGGATCCATTTCCAAATTTTTCATCCTTTTTTTATGTGCTTTGGCAAGCATTTTAGGTATTCCAATATTGCATCCTTTTGAAATCCTTTAAGCCATCCTCGAACCATTGGAAATACAATTAACTTGGAGTAAGAAGTTACAACAACGTAGCTTATATATTCATACCTTTTAAGGCTAAGTTGAAATTTCTTTTTTCTTAAGTTTGTAAAAGAAAATAATCAAACTTAACCATTTTTTTTTAGAATGGTTTTGTAAAGGACAAACACACATTACCCTTCATTATTTTATGAATGTTAAGAAATTGCTCAATATATTGTAAGATATTTAATGCTTAAGAATATTGTTTAAGAAAGACACACTGTTACATTAGATCTGAATTGCCATCTCTTAATTGCTGAAAATGTTTGTTAGTATAGAGTATTTTATGATAAAATAATTGTTATATATGGAAGAGAGACAATTGTCTGTTCCTATGCGCTTGCAAACCTTTCGTACTTTAGAATGGGGACTTTTCTTCAGCAAAGCTGAATCTGCCGTTGCAATTGTTAACTCGGTAGTTAATGACAGGTTGTAAGTGCGGGTGAGTAACTCCTCTTGCTCTCCTGTCAGACATCTCTGTCTTTGACTTGAAGTACAGGCTTAATGTTGTATCCTATCCTTGGGTGTGTAATCTTTTTCTAATAGCTGTTAGTTTAAATGGTAAATATTGGCTTTATGTTAATAATGGAGCCAAGCAGGAATGAGTGTAGGTTGGACTCTGCATCAGTTTATGGCTAAACCAGCAATAGATTAACTCGCACATTGGTTAGGGGCAGGATTGTCTGCAATTATCCCCTTTGACCAAGTTGTGGCCCTGTTAAAGGCAGACCTATTCTTTGAATGGGAAAGTGACATCTTAGGGATTATTCTTGGCAATGCCCATGATGATGCAGAAGGGACTGTTTAGCACTTTGTGTTCATCAAGTTCACTGAAGCTACTGGATTTACATTCCTTCCTACTGGGAAATGTGCTTCAGGAGAAAGGAAAAAAAGAATCTACCTCAGGTAGTCTTTTCACAGGTTGTAGTGTTAGGTGAACACTGCTTTTTCTTGCAGGCTGCTGTTGAGTAAAGCACTTGCAAGGAGGCCCTCAATGTCTTAAAAGGAGTGAGTAGCTAAGGGTACTTCATCCCGTTTGTTCCAAACGGTGATCTCCGGAGTGCGCTCTAATCCAAGAGAACAGTTATGATGACCTCTGCTCTGTTAGAAGGCTCCTGGTCTGGTAAACCTGTGTTTCACAATGCTTGTCCCATGGAATTAGCTTATCTTATTCTCTTGTGCCTGTGATTCTTTGTCCCATTGCTTCTTCTTCTTTGTCTGCATCTTTTCCCACTTTTATGTGGGGTCGATGTTTCTGGCCAGCGTTCTCCATCTACCTCTGTCCCACACTTCATTACCGGTTAAACCCTTTGAACGAAGGTCATCCTTGATACAGTCCATCCACCTTTGCTCTGGTCTCCCTCACCTTCTCGTTCCCTGTACTTCCATTTCCATCACTCTCCTCCCAATATACTAATCATTTCTTCTCATGACAGGACCATACCACCACAGTCTACTTACTTGGATATCTGATAGTTTTCTAACTCCTGTGGTACCCCTAATTACCTCATTCGGTATCTTATCTCTTCTTGTCACCCCACACATCCATCACAACATTCTCATCTCTGCCACATCCAGCTTCTCTTCTGTCTTCTTTATTGCCCACGTCTCCGCTCCATACAGCATTGCCGGTCTCACAACTGTCCTGTGTACTTTACCTTTAAACTTAACCCCTATTTTCCTATTGCATAGTACTCCACACATTTTTTTCCAATTCTTCCTTCCTGCTTGTATTCTGTGGTTTATTTCTTCCCTCAGATCACCATCCTCTGCAACTGTTGATCCTAAATACTTGAAATTTTCAACTCGTTTCAATCTCTCTCCTTGTAAACTATCTTCCCCATACTCACCATTTTTCAGTCTCAAATACTCTTCTCTTTTTCCTGCTGATCTTCAATTCTCTATTTTCCATTTCTCTTCTCCACTCCTCCAGTTTCTCTTCTACTACATCTCGCCTAGTGCTACGCAGTATATCATCATCAGCAAAAAGCATACACCAAGGAGACTGATCTCTAATACCTTGTGTTACTACATCCATGACCAGATCAAATAGGTAAGGGCTCAGTGCAGACCCCTGATGTAGTCCCCCATTTACCGGGAAACTTTCTGTTAGGCCCAAACTGCTCTTATCATTTGCTTCTGCCCTTTCATACATATCTTGGGTAATTCTTACGTATTTCTCAGGGACTCCCTCTTCTCTCGTACATCTCCACAGCTCCTGACGTGGTACTCGATCGTATGTCTTCTCCATGTTAATAAAGACTATATGTAATCCTTTCTGTTTCTCCCAATGTTTTTACATCTGCCTTAAAGCAAATATTTTATCTACAGTCCCTCTTCCAGCCATTGCTTCGACACACCTTATATCTAGTCATGCTCATGCATAACAGCAGCGAGTCCTCTTGGATGATCGTATCACTAAGTTTGTAGAGGTTGCTCAATTCTTGTCCAGATGGTACTTCCAACTTGGTGTTGGTAAGTTTTCTCGGTCACCCTTTCTTGGAGCTCATTTTATAGAGGTCACAGGCATCTTCACCATCAGTAGTGTTGGAGAATCGCTGGTCAGCATCCAGCGATCCCCCAGTTTCCCCTGTTCTGGTGATAGGGGTTGATTTTTCATGGTGGTTTAATAAAGGCAATCTTATGCCGGTCAATCTCCCTTTCTCTAGACCTGCAATTGTTCTTATATGCGATTGAGGAGGAGTGGGTCTTTCACGTTTAAAGTTACTTAGATTTTAGTGTTATTGCTGTAGTTGCATACAATACATATGTAATATGAAAACATATTTTTCTCAAGTTATTAATTCAGTAATATTCAGGGTATTAAGATTAGTGTATATATCAAGCTAAACAAGGTAGTGTATTTATTTTAGAGCAACAATTAGTGTGTGCAAGCTACGAAATCTTGCACAAAGGAGTAATCCAGGTAGGAATTTGGGCAAGAGTAATTCTGTAAGTGGGAAGCAGTGTGTACTAATTAAAGCATTTCATTTTTAATGAGCAATTTCTTATCAAAATCTTAAGGTAATGTAAGCCAGTGATGAATAAGATGCCACAGGCTTAGCAGATAATTTTTATCAAGGTAGAACAGATGGTTTTTTAAAAGTTGAAACGGCATACTTTTCTCTAGAAAGGGTTGAGTAAGTCACCTTAATGTGAACATTCCGCTGATGAACTTGTGAATAAGTTTTGTTCAATCTTTAAATGTTATGATGCCTTAATACAGTTTGTGAATTATGCTATATTCCCTGATTATTTGATTTTATCATTACAGCTTGATAAACGTATCTTGCATCATATTTTGTAACGAAGATTTTTGGTAGCATCGTAAATATTTCATCCTAGAAACATTCATTACACAAGTATAGATAATTGTTCAGTTGGTTTCATTAGTTCCAGTGTACTTCAAGGGAAGCTGAGGAGATATCTGATAGCTGTACATTGTATCAGGTAATGCTGTTTAGCAAATGAGAAACTTCTGACAACGTAGCCTGTAAAACAAAGTAGTTGAGCTTGTTCGTGATCAACTTTATGAAGTGCTGTATAGAATTATGTAGTTATTTGCTAAACAGCCCTAAAGAAAATTAATCAAAATGCTTTTGGTCACATGTTTACAAGCTGCTCAGATTTTACAGGCATAGTTGCCCGCAGTTTCTCATTTGCTAAACAGCATTACCTGCTACAATGTACAGCTGTCAGACATCTCCTTAGGCTCCATAGGAGTATACTGGAACTAATGAAGCCAACTGAACAATTATTTATACTTGTTTAATGAATGTTCCCAAGATGAAATGTTTGCAATGCTACCAAAAATCTTCATACTAAAATAATGATGTGATATATCAGACTGTAATGATAAAATCAAATACTCAGGGAATATAGATTGGCTTAGTTTCCCATTCAGTCTACCAGAATTGAGTCAAATCAGCTATGTAAGATAACATAAAATGTACAAATAATATGTAAGTGATAAAAATGTAAAGAGGAAAAGAATAAACAAAAATTTATTACAAAATCTTTTTATTTCTCATAAAATATATTTTAAAAAAAAAATTTTTCCTAATAAATAAGTGTCCCCCCCAAAATAGGGGCTGACCTCGTGGAACTTCATTTGCTGGCACTTGAGAGCTCTGCCTGTTGCCCTGTGTACCAGAAAACCTTATAAAAGTCTTTATCAACCCCAGAATCACTCCCATGATGAGTGTGGTGGTGGTGTCTTTCCTTTCTGAATGAAATAAATGGTGCACGGCAACTGTTTGCTCACTGGAAGTGGTCTGTCACAGGAAATCTCCCCAGCTGGTTGACATTCACTTAGATATCTCAAAAACTGATAAAAAGTCAGGAAATATGATATCTTTAAGCTCTCCTACTGACATTTATAAGCTTGTTTAAATGAGTTATATATACAGAGCTAAACTAAAAGGTCTTTATGATATCACAGTACTAAGTGTAAGAAAAAAAATCCCACATCTCACTTGTAACTTGACCAGTTGTCAGTTTATTTGTAAAGTTCCATTTCACTAAGTGGAAATATTCTTTTTAAAATAACAACTATCTGAAGCAACACATGTAATTCAGATTTTAAATCCATGAATGATATATAGACAACATTTTAATAACAGTTTCATTGACCATTAGTGGATTTTTGACAGTCAGTGCATCTAACATTATAACTGTTAAGAATAATAGTCTGGAAAATCCATCCACAAAATAAGAGTACACTAATCAGGTAATGTTACCAAGGAATTGAAAGGCTGTGTCCTGTTCATATTTTATTTTAAAGTAAATTCACTTTTGTTACATATCCTATCTTCATAATACACTGCATAGCCTAGAATCTAAGTTCAGTTTTCATATGTAGAACTTCTGGAGAGCGGAATGATTAGCCATAACTCTTCCACACTTCTCATAGATCAACACTTCAATAAGCAGAACATGTTCAATAGCATAAATGCAAAATTCATCAGAGTATGAATGTACGTTATATAAAACCTTTGGTATCCAGCATATGTTTACCTGAACTTATAATTTTTGATTAAAAGGAAAGTATTTCCATACTTTTCAAGCATCTGTACCTGCTTAATTTGCTTTGAATAGGAACAGTTTCAAGCGTTTGTTCAATCAAACTTTTGAAGTTGATGTAACATTGAATATTATGATTAATACAATAGATAGACTGAAGTATTTTCATATCATTGCATCAGTAAAACCATCGTAAAGCCACTAGCAAACATCAAAAATGTTCACAAGACTATATTCAATCAAAGAATCCTTTAATTATACTTTACTGTACATAATCTACACTTGTATTTTATCTATGTTATAACCGACATCAAAGTAGAAACTTATCAATGTCTGCAGTTACCCAATGCAAATGTCAGAAATGAAAAGTATTTAGATGATGAAAAATACCCTTAAAATTACCTGAATGTGAGCAAATTAACATTAATGTTCAAACATTTATAGTTTACTTAAGCGTCTCGAGTCACCACTGCAAACCGGAGTCCTTATTTTAAGTACAGTTTATTATACCAAGATGATACAATCTCTCTAGAAAGCAGTAAAACCAAATACATGACTAATATATGACTGATGTGATGCTTTACAAATGCGCAAAAGACTTCGGAAAAGGGGATGACATCAAATGTAGAGTACTACCCTGACACCCCGGCTTCACCCCAGCCAGTTATGTGTCAGATCGGACTATTGTCGCATTCCCCTACACTGACGAGTTGGCACAGGCAGCACACCCTTCAAGGTTAGACAGAAAGACACAGCATTGGTACTAAGGTAATCTTAAATACCAAAACAAAGCATTCTGTACCTCACTTAAAGGATAACTACCTGACCTTTACATTAAACTGAAATATCTATACATAGTAAAGTTATTTCCTGCATATTCTGTAAACCAAAAGGCAAAATTTCATCGTGGTTTTTGAGCAAATGGCCATCTGCAATATACTGTTGTCTTCAATTTTCAATATAATTCTTGTGAGAAGATTGCTGTTTTCACCTCGAAACACTTCAACTGAGATCAAATCTCAACTGATCTTGAATAGTCAACAGATTTCTAAAGAGAGTTGCTTCAACAAACTTATACCTGCAGTGAATGAAACAATTTCTTTCATAAGGTTTGCACCAAAAACCTTCAAGACAACACATTCCCAATGTACAAACAACAGGAGTAAATTAAGTCACAACAACTTAAGATTATTGTAATTAGTGTGAAATGGAGGACTATGCCAGGATAATATCCAGTTGTGAATTCCTATTCAACCTGTGCATCAAAATGAAGTATTTCAAGCTATTTCCTATTCAGCAAACTACTGTGATAGAAAACAGCTTTAGAATTACTAAGGCTTCAATAAAACACCAAATAGAAAGGAATAGAATCCCTCAAAAACGTAATCAAATGCATTTCCTCTCTCAGTAAGAAAAAGGGTATAGGGTTCTAGGCAATTAGTTTGAACCCAAAAAGGATATAAGGTTCTTGGCTACTAACAAAATAATTTAAAAACAAGAGTTCTTATGCAGACAATGTCATAACCAAGAGAGATTACACTAAACAGTACTAGAGTTGACCACATAAAGTTTCATGCATCTTCTAAGCCTTAAGGCCACATAAACAGTTCCCTATCAACTAAACTTTACCATCCTAAACATATAAATCTTTCCATAAAAAATATGACAACCCATGACTTGGATTTGCTCAAATTCAGAAAACAAAAGTATTCTATGAACAGATCTTCCTGGGTTGTTTTAAAACTAAATTCATAATCTTAATATGAGTTCTTCACCCGGTCTTCTAACCATTTAACAATGATTATTGACTTGGTACCATAGTAATGGTTTTCTACCTATACCAGGCTGATTGGTAAGAAAAAAGACAGATGAACTCCTGTTTTCTTTCAAGATCTCTAAATGCCACCCAGAACCTGTCATTCTAAACTTTCTCTGAGACTAGCTGCATTTTACAAAGTAGTTGGTGCCTTCACTCAATACCATTCTCTGTCATCCATTAAAAAGATTATCTCCGACTAAAAAACCACATTAATCATTATATTAGGACTCAAGTAGTAAATGCCTTCCCTGATAGAATGCCAGCAATCCGAAACCAACCGACATCTCTTTCAGATAATACCAAAATATGCCTATTCATGAGCATTATATAGAATTCAAAATCAAGTCATTTACAAACCAAGAAGGAAAGCAATAACAAACATCATCACTACAAAGAGTACAGCAGGATTGACAAGGTGAATTCCTCAAACTAATGCTATAATGGTCAAAGACATCAACTGAAGGCATCAACAAGCAGAAGGAAAGTTAATAGCCTTTATGTAATTCAATTAAAAAAAAAGAGATGAATATGAGGAACACAGTAAGTAATCATAAAGTAAAGCTGGATAAAACACTAAAGAACAAAATAAATAACCAACTTGCCCTAAGAAAAAAAAAAAGAGCTAAGACCATAGCTATTGGTGGACATACAATGCATCAATAATTATTCATCTACTGTTCCTCATACTATAACTGTTGTAAAGGGGACAAACAACCAGAAAAGGAACATTTATCATCCGGAAACCAAACTATAAAAGGCGAAATGGGTGGCCAGTCAAAAGCTATGGTTTCCTACTAAAAGCTGAAGGCCAAACACCACATGCCTTAGGTAGAGTTGATTCAGAATTCATTTATGAAATTACAAAACAAATAAAAAGGTAAAGTGATGGAAAGTCGGTTTGTACTTATTCTAACAAATGAAAAAACATCAAACAAGAAAAAGAAAAAAGTACAGTAACCAAAGGCCTTTGAGCAATGGCTGCACCTCAAGTTGCATAGAAAACCATTTTCTTTTTAGGAGATAGAAAATTGAACAACACAGACAATTTCCTTTTTTCTTAAGATGACAAATCTGCCTTCCAAACACAAGCAGAATAAAACACTTAGAAATAGAGCAGAAAATCAATACAACATGCAATAATGATACACTGATCACATCAATACTCATGATTGATTTTCCATGAGCCTTTCAAACTGTAAGGCCTGATGGAGTCCTTGCTACCAGGCAAATTACTAAGCATATAGGCAAGTAATTAGTAATTGAGCCCTTGAAAAGTTTCTTGAGACAAGGACATCGACCCTGACACAAATGTAAGTCACATCTAGGTATATCTACAGAAGCAGCCAAGCTCAGAAAGAGCAAAAGATATCCAAACGGAACATACTTCTTACACATGAAGGTGCAGAAGACAGAATGATATCCATAGTTTAAAGGCCACTCATGAATGGCAGAGGCAAGGGACAGTGACACTGCTCTATTGGGCAGGAACATGCACAAGAGAATTGACCACATATACTGTACATATGATAAGCGCCAAAGCCCCCTCTCCTCCCAAGCTAGGACCAAGGAGGGCCAGGCAATGGCTTCTAATGACTCAGCAGACAGACCTATAGGGTCCCCCAAAATCCCCAATCCTTAGCTCACAAAAATGGTGAAGTTACAGTAACCAAAGAAACTAACCAGTTTGAGAGGGACTCAAACCTCAGTCTGGCGAGGGTCAGACAGGGACGTTACCACATTGGCCCCCACAACCCTAAAGAGCAAGCAAAGGTGCAATACAAATCCTTCACATAATGGAGGATAAATACGGACTGGATTGTGGACCAGCACAACATAACCAGCATTTTAGATAGCATAGAGGGAAATCTAATATTCTAGAACAAATAAATTTAAATTCCAGAGCAGGGTGAAATAAATCCTGGGCAAATATTATGAGAATAATTGTAAAAATTCAATACTTTAAGCCAGGGGGAGAATAAATTATAAATGGCTCCAAAATCACAAGCTGAAAAAATTTCCATCAGATAAGACAGAAAAAATATAGAAATTTGAGTACTCCACTAAGGAGGGATTGAAGACCCCAAATATGGAACAAAGTAAATCCTTAAAATCAGTTTTTCAATATTAATCTTACCCGATGATCATGTAGCTGTCAACTCTGTTGCCCGACAGAAATCTAAGGTCGGGATACGCCAGCGATCGCTATACAGGTGGGGGTGTACACAACAGCGCCATCTGTGAGCAGGTACTCAGGTACTTCTTGTCAACAAGAACTCAATTTTTCCTCTGTCGTGCCACCGGCAAGACCTACTTGGATACGCTGTTGATTCTGGAGTTGTTTTTCACGATTTTGGTGATGTATTCGCTCTAGATTTTAGCCTTCGCTATTCAGGAATCTTTATCATTAGCTTAGCAAGCTTTTTGATTTAATTTGGATTAATTGTTAACGAACTTTGCTAGATTTTGGAATTCCCCCTTGACTATTTCTACAATTCAAGATGTCTGACCAGTCTCAAGTCCCTAAGTACAGGCAGTGTAGTGTTAGGGCTTGTACTAGGCGTCTTCCGAAGGCCTCCATAGATCCTCACACCGTTTGTTCCAATTGTAGGGGTAAATCCTGTCAATTGGAAGATCGATGTGAGGAATGCGCTGGGCTTTCGGAATTCGATTTTAACGAATTCCTTAAAAATGCATGTAGGCTAGAGAAGGATAGGATCAGGAGGAGTTCTTCTCGCTCTTTTGATTTTTCCTCTCCCCATGCCCCTCAACCTATTCCTTCCCCTGTAGTGGTGACTCCCGACCCTGCTACTAGTGCTCAGCCCTCTATGGCGGACATGATGCGTGCCATTCAGGCTCTTGGTGACAGAGTGGAGTCATTGGCTAATGACCGTAATCAGCTTTTGGCAGATGTCAAAGAGCTGAAAGCGCAAAGTGCAGTGGGAAGTGTTGTGAGTGCAAGTGATGTGAAAAGTGTCAGTGTTAGTGTTGCACATGAGGGTACATCTGTTCGTGCCAGTCGTCCTCCCAGTCCGGGACCTCTTGCAAGCTCCCAAGCCCAGGGGAGAAGCAATGTCGAAGGACCAAAGGGTTCGGCAGGCCTTGATCAGCGTACGGATGTACCCTCAGCGGTTGCGGACGTATCTGTCAGAGATCGTCCCATCCACAAACAGACGAATGAGCCCTATCATTCCTCGTCTGTGGAAGAAGTTTCGAGGAAGAAACGTTGGACCAAGGTCTCACGACCTCTCAAGCGTAAGGTCCCTTCCGAGCGAGTCCAACGGCCCAGGTGTAGCCACTGGGTCAGTTCGGACTCGCCGCAGTCTTCCGAAGACTGCACACCTCCCAAGAGAGGTAGAGTGGTTCCGCAGCAGGCAACTACTCCGTCTGTTGCCGCACCAACCACGGTAGATCCTAAGTGGTCCATGCTGCAGACTATGCAGTCTCAGCTTGCTTCCTTCATGAAGGAGTATCGTGCTGAGAAGGTTGACACGGCACCAGTTAACCTACAACCTGCCACGGTTGTGCGCTCAGCAGATACTGCGGCTGCCTGCTCCCACACTCCACCTGTGAGAGCTCCACCTCCGATGCGCAGTCCACCCTGCCAGACGCATGTTCATGCTGCACCCTCCGTTGACATGCGTGAGCTACCGCATCAGCAGTGGGAAGGTGCTGTCGAGCTGCCGTGTTTTGACACAATGCGGCATGCTCCGCAACCCATGCGGCATGCTCCGCATCCCATACGGCATGCTCCGCAACCCACGGCAGTCCCTCCCACGCACCAGCACTCTGCTTTTGTTGTTGCCAGCTCGCAGACTGACCAGCAGCGGCATGATGTTGGATCCGCAGCAGCTACGCATGCACCCGTGCTGCCGGATTCAGCCGTTCAGCTTTCTGCTCCACCTTTGCCACTTCCTACTCAGCTTTCGGATGATGGAGTATCGGATGACGAAGCTGCACATTTGGACGATCCGCACTCCGACTTAGAAGGACCCAAGTCTACGCCTCCCTCCTTAGACTTTCGGAAAGTCCTTGCCTTGTTCAGGGACTTGTATCCGGAACAGTTTGTGTCTGCAACCCCTCGCTCTCCTCCCTCCGAGTTTGCTCTGGGCATGCAGTCAGCAGCTCCTGCCTTCACCAAACTTGTCCTCGCACGCTCATCCAAGAGAGCTTTGAGGGTTATGGGAGAGTGGTTGCAGTCCAAGAAGCAACTGGGAAAGACTGCTTTCATCTTTCCGCCTACCAAGCTTGCTTCCAAATCTAGCGTCTGGTATGCCACGGGAGAGGAACCCGGCTTGGGAGTTCCTGCCTCTGCCCAGGGAGACTTCTCAAGTCTGGTTGACTCTCCCCGCAGGCTGGCTATGAGACGATCTAAGATTTGCTGGTCCTTTTCTGACATGGATCATCTGTTGAAGGGAGTCTTTCGTGCTTTTGAGATCTTCAACTTCCTCGATTGATGTTTGGGAGCGTTAAGCAGAAAGACTTCCCCTTCGGATAAGGACTCTGCCATGCTTATCATGTCTAGCATGGACAAAGCCATTCGGGATGGGTCTGGTGAGCTTGCGGCTTCGTACGTGTCGGGAGTGCTTAAGAAGAGAGAACATCTTTGCTCCTTCTTGTCGTCTGGGATCACTCCTTGCCAGAAGTCGGAGTTGTTGTTTGCTCCTCTCTCCAAGTGTCTCTTTCCGGAGGAGCTGATCAAGGGGATGGCTGCCTCGTTGATCCAGAAGGATACCCATGACCTGATGGCGTCTTCCGCACGTAAGGCTAAAGCTTTACCTTCCGTGCCTAGACCTTTCCGTTCTGCCGCAGTGGACACACCAGCAACTAGGTTCATCCCGCCCTTTCGTGGCAGAACCTCCAGCAGAGGAGGTACCCGTGCCGACAGTCACCGTGGCAAATCGAAGAAGGGTTCCAAGTCTGCAAAAGGCAGAATCTGACTGCCTTCCTCTCCAGACAGCAGTGGGAGCCAGGCTCAAGAACTTCTGGCAAGCTTGGGAGAGCAGAGGTGCAGACGCTCAGTCTGTGAAGTTGCTAAGGGAGGGGTACAGAATTCCGTTCTGCCGCAGTCCCCCTCTAGCAACGTCTCCCATCAACCTCTCTCCCAACTACTAGGAGAAAGACAAGAGGCTAGCGTTGCAACAAGAGGTGTCGCTCTTGCTACAAAAGGGAGCGGTAGTCATAGTCCGGGACCATCAATCCCCGGGCTTCTACAACCGTCTCTTCCTGGTAGCGAAGAAGACAGGAGGTTGGAGACCGGTGCTGGACGTCAGTGCTCTCAATGCTTTTGTCACCAAGCAGACGTTCACGATGGAGACGACGAAGTCGGTCCTAGCAGCGGTCAGGAAGGAAGACTGGATGGTCTCGTTAGACCTGAAAGACGCGTACTTTCATGTCCCCGTCCATCCAGACTCCCAACCTTTCCTAAGGTTCGTCTTTGGAAAGGTCGTGTACCAGTTCCAAGCCCTGTGCTTTGGCCTAAGCACGGCACCTCTTGTGTTTACCAAACTGATGAGGAATATTGCCAAATTCCTTCACTTGGCAGACATCAGAGCCTCCCTCTATTTGGACGACTGGCTTTTAAGAGCTCCAACAAGTCGTCGCTGTCTGGAGAATCTCAGATGGACTATGGATCTGACCAAGGAATTGGGCCTCCTGGTCAATATAGAGAAGTCCCAACTCGTCCCATCCCAAACCATTGTCTATCTAGGTATGGAGATTCAGAGTCGAGCTTTTCGGGCTTTTCCGTCGGCCCCAAGGATCAGTCAAGCCCTAGAATGCATCCAGAGCATGCTGAGAAGGAACCGATGTTCAGTCAAGCAGTGGATGAGTCTAACAGGGACACTTTCATCGCTGGCCCAGTTCATCGAGTTAGGGAGACTCCACCTCCGCCCCCTTCAGTATCATCTAGCTGCTCACTGGAGAAAGGACATGACGCTAGAGGCGGTCTCAGTGCCTATTTCCGAAGAGATGAGGTCTACACTGACGTGGTGGAAGAACAGCATTCTTCTCAAGGAAGGTCTACCATTGGCTGTTCAGACCCCCGACCACCGTCTCTTCTCGGACGCATCGGACACGGGCTGGGGTGCGACACTGGACGGACAGGAATGCTCGGGCACGTGGAATCAGGAGCAAAGGACACTTCACATCAACTGCAAGGAGCTTTTGGCAGTTCATCTGGCCTTGATAAACTTCAAGTCCCTCCAGCTAAGCAAGGTGGTGGAGGTGAACTCCGACAACACCACAGCCTTGGCGTACATCTCCAAGCAAGGAGGGACTCATTCGAGGAAGTTGTTCGAGATCGCAAGGGACCTCCTCATTTGGTCAAAAGATCGAAAGATTTCGCTGGTAACGAGGTTCATTCAGGGCGACATGAATGTCATGGCAGATCGCCTCAGCCGGAAGGGTCAGGTCATCCCCACAGAGTGGACCCTTCACAAGAATGTTTGCAGCAGACTATGGGCCCTGTGGGGTCAGCCCACCATAGATCTATTCGCTACCTCGATGACCAAGAGGCTCCCGATGTATTGTTCTCCGATTCCAGACCCAGCAGCAGTTCACGTGGATGCCTTTCTTCTGGATTGGTCCCATCTAGACCTGTATGCGTTCCCTCCGTTCAAGATTGTCAACAGGGTACTTCAGAAGTTCGCTTCTCATGAAGGGACACGGTTGACGTTGGTTGCTCCCCTCTGGCCCGCGAGAGAATGGTTCACCGAGGTACTGCAATGGCTAGTGGACGTTCCCAGGACTCTTCCTCTAAGAGTGGACCTTCTGCGTCAGCCGCACGTAAAGAAGGTACACCCAAGCCTCCACGCTCTTCGTCTGACTGCCTTCAGACTATCGAAAGACTCTCAAGAGCTAGAGGCTTTTCGAAGGAGGCAGCCAGAGCGATTGCCAGAGCAAGGAGAACATCCACTCTCAGAGTCTATCAGTCAAAATGGGAAGTCTTCCGAAGCTGGTGCAAGGCGAATGCAGTTTCCTCAACCAGTACCTCTGTAACGCAGATAGCTGACTTCCTGTTACATCTAAGGAATGTAAGATCCCTATCAGCTCCTACGATTAAGGGTTACAGAAGCATGTTGGCAGCGGTCTTCCGCCACAGAGGCTTAGATCTTTCCACCAACAAAGATCTACAGGACCTCCTTAGGTCTTTTGAGACCTCAAAGGAGCGTCGGTTGTCCACACCAGGCTGGAACCTAGACGTGGTTTTAAGGTTCCTGATGTCAGCAAGATTCGAACCGCTTCAATCAGCCTCTTTTAAGGATCTCACATTAAAGACTCTTTTCCTCGTTTGCTTAGCAACAGCTAAAAGAGTCAGTGAGATCCACGCCTTCAGCAGGAACATAGGTTTTACATCTGAAACGGCTACATGTTCCTTGCAACTCGGTTTTTTGGCTAAAAGCGAGCTTCCTTCTCGTCCTTGGCCCAAGTCGTTCGAGATCCCAAGCCTGTCCAACTTGGTGGGGAACGAACTAGAGAGAGTACTTTGCCCAGTAAGAGCTCTTAAGTACTATTTAAGACGTACAAAGCCATTACGAGGACAATCAGAAGCTTTATGGTGTTCTATCTAGAAACCTGCTTTACCGATGTCTAAGAACGCAGTTTCTTACTACATCAGGCTTTTGATTAGAGAGGCCCATTCTCATCTGAAGGAAGAAGACCTTGCTTTGCTGAAGGTAAGGACACATGAAGTTAGGGCTGTCGCTACTTCAGTGGCCTTCAAACAGAACCGTTCTCTGCAGAGTGTTATGGATGCAACCTATTGGAGAAGCAAGTCAGTGTTCGCATCATTTTACCTCAAAGATGTCCAGTCTCTTTACGAGAACTGCTACACCCTGGGACCATTCGTAGCAGCAAGTGCAGTAGTAGGTGAGGGCTCAACCATTACATTCCCATAATCCCATAACCTTTTTTAATCTTTCTCTTGAAATGCTTTTTATTGTAGTTTTTGGATTGTACGGAAGGCTAAGAAGCCTTCCGCATCCTGGTTGATTTGGCGGGTGGTCAAATTCTTTCTTGAGAAGCGCCTAGATTAGAGGTTGTGATGAGGTCCTTTAGTATGGGTGGCAGCCCTTCATACTTCAGCACCTAGGAGTCGCTCAGCATCCTAAGAGGATCGCTAGGCTCAGTAAGGAAGACGTACTTAAAAAGGCAGAGTAATGGTTCAAGTCGACTTCCTTACCAGGTACTTATTTATTTTATGTTTGTTATTTTGAATAACTGCTAAAATGAAATACGGGATACTTAGCTTCTAATGTTAACATGTATGCTGGTCTCCACCCACCACCCTGGGTGTGAATCAGCTACATGATCATCGGGTAAGATTAATATTGAAAAATGTTATTTTCCTTAGTAAAATAAATTTTTGAATATACTTACCCGATGATCATGAATTTAAGGACCCTCCCTTCCTCCCCATAGAGAACCAGTGGACCGAGGAGAAAATTGAGTTCTTGTTGACAAGAAGTACTTGAGTACCTGCTCACAGATGGCGCTGTTGTGTACACCCCCACCTGTATAGCGATCGCTGGCGTATCCCGACCTTAGATTTCTGTCGGGCAACAGAGTTGACAGCTACATGATCATCGGGTAAGTATATTCAAAAATTTATTTTACTAAGGAAAATAACATGTTTAGATGTAGCATCTGGATTAGGATTCCTGAATTTGGGCTGAAAAGCCGTAAATAGGGGCCTGTGAGGCAATCCTTTGCAGGAGGGAAAGTGAAAGATATGATTATAGTTTGTTGGACGAAAACGCTTAGGATATTCCAGTGACTTCGGGTAGGTTATCCTGACTATACAATGATTGCTAAATAGTAATTTACACATTGCAAGAATTGCCTTTCATTGTCAAATTGAAGTTAGAGCGGTAAAATCTAATACCTATACAGTATGGGTTATAAGAAAGTCAGATAATAAAAATTCACATCAAATTTTGTTCAAACTTATTGGAAAAAATTTGTTCCAAGACAGTCAGTTCAGAAAAAATTTCCTAGGCATCTTCTTGGTTTTACATTGCTGTTTCATATAATCTGGAGTTTTAAGATCTTGAATTTTTGTTTGGTACAATCAGCAATAGGAGGATAGATGTGAGCGAAGCAAGAGAGCGTGGTAGAAATAGGAATGAATGGCGAGCGATTGTGACGCAGTTCCGGTAGGCCCTGCTGCTGCCTCCGATGCCTTAGATGACCGCGGAGGTAGCAGCAGTAGGGGATTCAGCATTATGAAGCTTCATCTGTGGTGGATAATGTGGGAGGGTGGGCTGTGACACCCTAGCAGTACCAGCTGAACTCGGTTGAGTCCCTTGTTAGGCTGGGAGGAACGTAGAGAGTAGAGGTCCCCTTTTTGTTTTTGTTTCTTTGTTGATGTCGGCTACCCCCCAAAATTGGGGGAAGGGCCTTGGTATATGTATGTATGTACAATCAGCAATTATAAAACTGTGTTAAATATAACCTTCCTAAGCGGGAAAGTGTAAAAAGACTCTGAAGAAGTTTACACTATAACAGCATAATGAAGAGTACAAATATGGGTCTCTTTTTATGAAGACATTTTGACAGTTTAAATTCTGAAATATGTTATTTTTATTAGTAAAATAAATTTTTGAATATACTTACCCGATAATCATGTAGCTGTCAACTCCGTTGCCCGACAGAATTCTATGGAGGGATACGCCAGCTATCACAATACTAGAAGGGGGTGTACTTACCAGCGCCACCTGTGGCCAGGTACTATAGTACTTCTTGTTGACACCTCCTCAATTTTTCCTCGGTCCACTGGTTCTCTATGGGGAGGAAGGGAGGGTCGATTAAATCATGATTATCGGGTAAGTATATTCAAAAATTTATTTTACTAATAAAAATAACATTTTTCAATATTAAACTTACCCGATAATCATGTAGCTGATTCACACCCAGGGGGGTGGGTGAAAACCAGTGTACAAGATTAAAGGATAGCTAAGTATCCCATATTTCATATAACAGTTATCTCAAATAACAATGAAATAATAAGTACCTGGTAAGGAAGTCGAATTGAACCGTTACTCTGCCTCTTTTTTAAGTTCGTCTTCCTTACTGAGCGCAGCGTTCCTCTTGGAGGCTGAATCAACCCAAAGGTGCTAAAGTATATAGGGTTGCAACCCCTACTAAAGGACCTCTACAAAACCTCTAACCCAGGCGCTTCTCAAGAATGAATAGACCACCCGCCAAATCAAAAGGATGCGGAAGGCTTCTTAGCCTACCGTAACAACCATAAAAACAACAATAAAAGCATTCAAGAGAAAGGTTAAAAAAGGTTATGGGATTAAGGGAATGTAGTGGCTGAGCCCTCACCTACTACTGCACTCGCTGCTACGAATGGTCCCAGGGTGTAGCAGTTCTTGTAAAGAGACTGGACATCTTTAAGATAAAATGATGCAAACACTGACTTGCTCCTCCAATAGGTTGCATCCATTATGCTCTGCAGAGAACGGTTTTTATTAAAGGCCATCGAAGTAGCTACGGCTCTTACTTCGTGGGTCCTTACCTTCAGCAATGCAAGGTCTTCCTCCTTTAAGTGAGAATGGGCTTCTCTAATCAGAAGCCTTATATAATACGAAACCCCGTTCTTGGACATGGGCCTTGAAGGTTTCTTGATGGCACACCATAAGGCTTCTGACTGTCCTCGAATAGGTTTAGACCTCTTAAGATAATACTTGAGAGCTCTGACAGGGCAAAGAACTCTCTCTAGTTCGTTACCTACCATGTTGGAGAGGCTAGGTATTTCAAACGATCTAGGCCAAGGACGTGAAGGAAGTTCGTTCTTTGCTAGGAATCCGAGCTGAAAAGAACATGTTGCAGATTCGGTCGTGAAACCAATGTTCTTGCTGAAGGCATGAACCTCACTGACTCTCTTAGCTGTTGCAAGGCAGACGAGAAAAAGAGTCTTGAGGGTAAGGTCCTTGAAGGAAGCTGACTGGAGAGGTTCGAAGCTAGGTGACATAAGGAACCTTAAGACTACGTCTAGGTTCCAGCCTGGAGTGGATAGACGACGCTCTTTAGATGTCTCAAAAGACTTAAGGATGTCTTGAAGGTCCTTGTTGGAAGAAAGGTCCAAACCTCTGTGGCGGAGAACTGAAGCCAACATACTCCTATACCCTTTAATCGTAGGGGCTGAAAGGGATCTCTCATTCCTAAGATGTAGAAGGAAGTCAGCTATTTGGGTCACAGAGGTATTGGTAGAGGATATTGAATTGGCTCTACACCAGCTCCGGAAGACTTCCCACTTAGATTGGTAGACTCTACGAGTGGAAACCCTTCTTGCTCTGGCAATCGCACTGGCTGCCTCCTTCGAAAAGCCTCTAGCTCTAGCGAATCTTTCGACAGTCTGAAGGCAGTCAGCCGAAGAGCGTGGAGGTTTGGGTGCAACCTGTCTACGTGAGGTTGACGTAGAAGGTCCACTCTTAGAGGTAGAGTCCTGGGGATGTCGACTAGCCATTGAAGTACCTCTGTGAACCATTCTCTTGCAGGCCAAAGGGGAGCAACCAGCGTCAGCCGTGTCCCTTCGTGCGAGATGAATTTCTGCAGAACTTTGTTTATTATCTTGAACGGTGGGAATGCGTAAAGGTCGAGATGGGACCAGTTCAGTAGAAAAGCATCCACATGAACTGCTGCAGGGTCTGGAACAGGGGAACAGTACAGCGGAAGTCTCTTGGTTATGGAGGTGGCAAACAGGTCTATGGTAGGTTGACCCCACAAGGTCCAAAGTCTGTTGCACACACTCTTGTGGAGGGTCCATTCCGTGGGAATGACCTGATTCCTTCTGCTTAGGCGATCTGCTGAGACGTTCATATTGCCCTGAATGAACCTCGTGACCAGAGTGAGGTTTAGACCTCTTGACCAAATGAGGAGGTCCCTTGCGATCTCGTATAGGCTCCTCGAATGGGTCCCTCCTTGCTTGGAGATGTAAGCCAAGGCTGTGGTGTTGTCTGAGTTCACCTCCACCACTTTGCCTAGCAGGAGGGACTTGAAGTTCAGCAGGGCTAAATGAACTGCTAGTAGCTCCTTGCAGTTGATGTGGAGCATTCCCTGTTCCTCGTTCCACGTTCCCGAGCATTCCCGTCCGTTCAAGGTCGCACCCCAGCCCGAGTCCGATGCATCTGAGAAGAGATGAAGATTGGGGGTCTGAATAGCCAACGATAGGCCCTCCCTGAGAAGGAGATTGTTCTTCCACCACAAGAGAGTGGTCTTCATCTCTTGGGTGATTGGGATAGAGACTGCTTCGAGAGTCGAACCCTTGTCCCAATGAGCTGCAAGATGGAATTGAAGAGGGCGGAGGTGGAGTCTCCCTAGTTCGACGAACAGGGCCAGTGATGAAAGGGTCCCTGTGAGACTCATCCACTGTCTCACCGAGCAACTGCTCCTCTTCAGCATGCTCATGATGCACTCTAGGGCTTGGCTTATCCTGGGGGCCGATGGAAAAGCCCGAAAATCCTGACTCCGAATCTCCATTCCCAGGTACACAATGGATTGGGAGGGAATGAGCTGAGACTTTTCTATGTTGACTAACAGACCCAGTTCTCTGATTAAGTCCAAAGTCCAGTTGAGACTCTCCAGACAGCGACGACTCGTGGAGGCTCTTAACAGCCAGTCGTCTAAGTAGAGGGAGGCTCTGATGTCCGATAAGTGGAGGAATTTTGCTATATTCCTCATCAGATGAGTGAACACCATAGGAGCTGTGCTTAGGCCAAAACACAGGGCTTGGAATTGGTAGACAACCTTTCCAAAAACGAATCTCAGGAAAGGTTGGGAGTCTGGATGAATAGGAACGTGAAAGTAGGCATCTTTCAAGTCCAACGAGACCATCCAGTCCTCCTGCCTGACCGCTGCTAGGACCGACTTCGTCGTCTCCATCGTGAACGTCTGCTTGGTGACATACGCGTTGAGCGCGCTGACGTCCAGCACCGGTCTCCAACCTCCTGTCTTCTTGGCCACTAGAAAGAGACGGTTGTAGAAGCCCGGGGATTGATGGTCCCGGACTATAACCACTGCCTTCTTCTGCACAAGTAGCGACACCTCCTGGTGCAATGCTAGCCTCTTGTCCTCTTCTTTGTAGTTGGGAGAGAGGTTGATGGGAGATGTGGTCAGAGGTGGTTTGAGGCAGAATGGAATCCTGTAACCCTCCCGGCAGAATGGAATCCTGTAACCCTCCCTCAGCCAACTGACAGACTGGGCGTCTGCACCTCTCTTTTCCCAGGCTTGCCAGAAGATCTTGAGTCTGGCTCCTACTGCTGTCTGGAGATGCGGAGAGTCAGTTTTTTCCTTTAGAGGTCTTGGAGCCTTTCCTAGACTTGCTCCTGGAAGAGTCTGGACGGGAGCTTCCTCGGCTGGGGGCTCTACCACGAAAGGGCGGTATGAACCTCGTAGCAGGGGTATCAGCCACTGGGGAGCGATAAGTCCTGGGGACTGAGGTAGCAACCTTAGACTTACGAGCCGATGAAGCTACAAGATCGTGTGTGTCCTTTTGTATCAGGGCAGCAGACAAGTCCTTAACCAGCTCTTCGGGGAAGAGGAACTTCGAGAGCGGAGCAAAAAGGAGTTGTGACCTTTGACAAGGTGTAATGCTGGAGGAAAGGAAGGTACACAGCTGTTCCCTTTTCTTCAGAACCCCTGATACAAACAACGACGCAAGCTCACCAGATCCATCTCTAATGGCCTTATCCATGCAGGACATTAATAGCATGGCAGAATCCTTGTCCGCAGGGGAGGTCTTCTTGCTGAGGGCCCCCAGGCACCAGTCTAGAAAGTTGAACATCTCAAATGCTCTAAATACTCCCTTCAGGAAGTGATCAAGGTCTGAGAAGGTCCAGCAAACCTTAGAGCGCCTCATTGCAGTTCTCCGAGGCGAGTCTACCAGACTTGAGAAGTCAGCCTGGGCAGAGGCAGGTACTCCCAAGCCTGGTGCTTCTCCTGTGGCATACCAAACGCTCGCTTTCGAAGTGAGCTTAGTCGGAGGAAACATGAAAGAAGTTTTGCCAAGGTGTTGCTTAGTCTGCAGCCACTCCCCTAAGATCCTTAACGCTCCCTTAGAGGACCTTGCTAGGACTAGCTTAGTATAGGTGGACTTAGCATGCTGTATGCCCAGCGAAAACTCAGATGGTGGAGAGCGGGGAATAGCAGAGACAAAGTGGTCTGGGTAAACCTCCCTAAGCAGAGCCAAGACCTTACGAAAGTCAATAGACTGTGGAGAAGGATTGGATTCATCCACGTCTGACGAGGGATCCAGGTGTGCCGCCTCATCATCAGAAGCCTCATCACCAGAGTGTAGCGAAGAGATCGGACAAGAATGCTGAACAGCAGAGTCAGAACGAGTAGGAACAATATTAGTGGTTTCCTCTTCAAGTATCTGTTGAGGGAAAACCTGAGGCTCAGACTGCAAAGGCTGAACAAAAGACGAAGCAGAAGGAAGGCGCATGGGTGGAGGAGGCTGACTCCTGGCATGAGTGGTTGAACCCATGGGTTGCGCTTGCTGAGCGGTTGGCGGAAGCGGAGTAGCAAGTTCCTGTTCCTGCGGTGTGAGCGGAGCGCGATGAGGTAGAGGCTGCGCAGAACAAGGTAAATGTCTCGCAAGCTGAGGCTCCTGAGGCGCAAGGCTAAGGTGTTGTGGTGCTTGCCTTGTGGAGGGTTGAGCTCGCTGCAGCGAGAGCTGAGGAGACTGACTCATGGACGGGAGAGGTTGTTGTACCTCAACCAAGTGTTGCATCACTGGTGGAGCAGCAAGTGGAGGCGGAGGAAGAGAGGTATAATCCTCCTGATCCCATTGTAAAGGTTGCCTTAAGGAAGGCGGAGGCTGAACACCACTAGGAACAGCAAACTCAGAACGTGGCTCAACATCGTACGCCTGGCAGGTGGTACTGCGATCAGGCGGAGCGAGCGCAGGCGGAGGCGGAGGCGCAACACTCTCAGCCCGACACTCACGCATCAAGTCCGAAAGCTGTGCTTGCATGGACTGTAGTAGAGTCCACTTGGGGTCGGCAGAAACTACAGTAGGCTGAGGTAAAGCCTTAACAGTCGAGCTCTGTTGTGGCAGAACCTTACTCCTCTTGGGCGGAGTGCAGTCGACTGATGACTGCGGCGAGTCAGAGCTGAGCCAATGACTGCAGCCTGGCTGAGCACTCGCGGACTGGACTCTGCGTTTGAGTGGTCTAGAGACCTGAGTCCGTTTCTTCCCTGACAATTGATCAGCGGACGAGAAGAAGACGGGCTCAATCGTCTGCAGGTGGGAGTGACGGTCTTTGGAAGACACGCCCGCAACCACCGAGGATACTTCAGTGCGCCGATCAAGGCCTGCCGAACCCTTTAGCCCTTCGACATTGCTTCTCCCCTGGGCTTGGGAGCTTGCAAGAGGTCCCGGACTGGGAGGACGACAGGCACGCATAGAAGTATCCTCACGCACCACACTGACACTGACACTAGCACTTGGCACTGCACTGACACTAGCACTCGTCACAGCACTGGCACTAATCCCACCCACTGCACTCTTGACCTTCAGCTCCTTGACCTCGGCCATAAGAGACTTGTGATCACTTACCACTGACTCTACTTTATCGCCTAATGCCTGAATAGCACGCAAAACAACAGACATATCAGGCTGAGGGCAAATAGTAGGTTCGGGGGTAGCCACTACAGGGGTAGGAAAAGGTAGGGGATCATGAGGTGAGGAAAAAAGTGAAGAGTGAGAAGAACTCCTCCTAACTCTACCTCTCTCTAACTTAGTTGAATATTTCAAAAGACGGACAAATTCAAGTTCCGAAAGTCCGGCGCATTCCTCACATCGATTTTCTAACTGACAGGGCCTGTCCCTACAGTCAGAACAAGCGGTGTGAGGATCTACCGAGGCCTTCGGAATACGCCTATTACAAGACCTACATCGTCTATGGGTGGGGGCTTGCGAAATGTCAGACATCTTGAATCCAAAGAGTTAGCCAAGGGGGGTTCCAAAATCAAGCAAAAGATCGTTAACCGTTAATCAGGACTATATAAAAGCTATCTAAGCTAATATAAGAAGGTTTCCAGTAAAGCGACAGCCGAAATCTGAGAGAATACTTCACCAATTAGCCGTGAAAATACTCGAAGATCATAAGCGTATCCCAGAACGTCTTGCCGGAAGCACGACAGAGGAAAAATTGAGGAGGTGTCAACAAGAAGTACTATAGTACCTGGCCACAGGTGGCGCTGGTAAGTACACCCCCTTCTAGTATTGTGATAGCTGGCGTATCCCTCCATAGAATTCTGTCGGGCAACGGAGTTGACAGCTACATGATTATCGGGTAAGTTTAATATTGAAAACTTAGCATTCCAGGATAGCATTCCAGGATTCCAAAGTATTGTGCATTTTTTTATAACTCTCAGCAAAACCATGCAAAACTTGGATCTCTCAAACACCAGTGTTAATGAAGACATCTGTAGCAAAACCCTCATAAAATGATAGGATTTCTGATCTAACTCCAAATACGAAAGCAAGCCTAAAAACACATACAGCAGTCTACTTAAGCAAACCATCAAAACTAGATTTAAACCGACAAGGTGTTTAAATTAGGATACTTATAATCCTAAAATATGATATTTTAATTATAAAATAAATTTTTGAATATACTTACCCGGTGAATATATAGCTGCAACTCTGTTGCTCGACAGACAAAAAACTGTACAAAAAAACTCGTCAGCGATTGCTATACAGGTTGCGGGTGTGCCCATCAGCGCCAACTGTTGGCCAGATACCAAACTCCATGTAAACAAAGACTCAATTTTCTCCTCATCCCACTGCGTCTCTATTGGGGAGGAAGGGAGGGTCGTTTAATTTATATTCACCGGGTAAGTATATTCAAAAATTTATTTTATAATTAAAATATCATTTTTAAATATTTAACTTAGCCGGTGAATATATAGCTGATTCACACCCAGGGTGGTGGGTAGAGACCAGTTAAATATGTTTACATCTTATGAGCTAAGAGTTTTTATTTCATTTTAGAAGTTATCAAAATAACAAAAACAAAATAAATAGGTACCTGGTAAGGAAGTCGACTTAGACGATTACTCTGCCTTATAAGTACGTCTTCCTTACGGAGCCTCGCGATCCTCTTAGGATGCTGACAGACCCCTAGGAGCTGAAGTATCAAGGGCTGCAACCCATACAACAGGACCTCATCAAACCCCTAATCTGGGCGCTCTCAAGAAATGACTTTGACCACCCGCCAAATCAACCAGGATGCGAAAGGCTTCTTAGCCTTCCGGACAACCCATAAAAAACAACATTTCAAGAGACAGATTAAAAGGATATGGAATTAGGGAATTGTTGTGGTTGAGCCCTCACCCACTACTGCACTCGCTGCTACGAATGGTCCCAGTGTGTAGCAGTTCTTGTAAAGAGACTGGACATCTTTCAAGTAAAATGACGCGAACACTGACTTGCTTCTCCAATAGGTTGCGTCCATTATACTTTGCAGAGATATATTTTGCTTAAAGGCCACGGAAGTTGTTACAGCTCTAACTTCGTGCGTCTTCACCTTAAGCAAAGTTCGGTCTTCCTCACTCAGATGTGCATGAGCTTCTCGTATTAACAAACTGATAAAGTCTGACCAAGCATTCTATGACAAAGGCAAGGATGGTTTCTTAACTGAACACCATAAAGCTTCAGATTGGCCTTGTAAAGGTTTAGTACGCTTTAAATAGAACTTAAGAGCTCTAACAGGGCATAAGACTCTTTCTAGTTCATTGCCTACGATCTCCGATAAGCTGGGGATATCGAAAGATTTAGGCCAAGGCCGAGAAGGCAGCTCATTTTTGGCTAGAAAACCAAGTTGTAGCGAACAAGTGGCTTTTTCTGACGAAAATCCTATATTCTTGCTGAAGGCATGAATTTCAATGACTCTTTTAGCCGAGGCTAAGCATACCAGGAAAAGAGTCTTAAGAGTGAGATCTTTCAGGGAGGCTGATTATAACGGCTCAAACCTGTCTGACATGAAGAATCTTAGTACCACGTCTAAATTCCATCCAGGGGTAGCCAAACGACGCTCCTTGGTGGTCTCAAAAGACTTAAGGAGGTCATGCAGATCTTTATGTTTGGAAAGATCTAAGCCTCAATGCCGGAAGACCGATGCCAACATGCTTCTGTAGCCCTTGATAGTGGGAGCTGAAAGGGATCGTCCTTTTCTCAGGTATAAGAGAAAAACAGCTATTTGAGCTACAGAGGTACTGGTCGAGGATACAGAAACTGACTTGCACCAGTCTCGGAAGACTTCCCACTTCGATTGGTAGACTCTAATGGAAGAAGCTCTCCTTGCTCTAGCAATCGCACTGGCTGCTTCCTTCGAAAAACCTCTAGCTCTCGAGAGTCTTTCGATAGTCTGAAGGCAGTCAGACGAAGAGCGTGGAGGCTTTGGAGTACCTTCTTTACGTGTGGCTGACGTAGAAGGTCTACCCTTAGAGGAAGACTACTGGGAACGTCTACTAACCATCGAAGTATCTCGGTGAACCATTCTCTCGCGGGCCAGAGGGAAGCAACTAACGTCAACCTTGTCCCTTCGTGAGAGGCGAACTTCTGCAGTACCTTGTTGACAATCTTGAACGGTGGGAATGCGTAGAGATCCAGATGTGACCAATCTAGGAGGAAAGCATCTATATGTATTGCTGCTGGGTCCGGGACTGGAGAGCAATAGATTGGAAGCCTCTTGGTCAGCGAGGTTGCAAAGAGATCTATGGATGGTTTTACCCCAAGTGGCCTAAAGTCTCTTGCACACATCCTTGTGGAGGGTCCATTCGGTTGGAATTACTTGCCCTTTCCGACTGAGACAATCTGCTATGACGTTCAAGTCACCTTGGATGAACCTCGTTACTAGGGAGATGTCTTGACCTTTTGACCAGATGAGCAGGTCCCTTGCGATCTCGTACAACGTCAGTGAGTGGGTACCTCCTTGTTTGGAGATGTACGCCAAGGCCGTGGTGATGTCCGAGTTAACCTCCACCACTTTGCCTCGAAGGAGAGACTTGAAGCTTTTCAAGGCCAGATGTACTGCCAACAGCTCCTTGCAGTTGATATGCATGCTCCTCTGACTCGAGTTCCACAGTCCTGAGCATTCCCGACCGTCTAGTGTCGCGCCCCAGCCCACGTCCGATGCGTCCGAGAAGAGAACGTGGTTAGGAGTCTGAACAGCCAGGGGAAGACCCTCTCTTAGGTTGATATTGTCCTTCCACCAAGTCAGACAAGACTTTATCTTTTCGGAAACCGGGATCGAGACCGCTTCTAGCGTCTTGTCCTTTTTCCAGTGAAAAGCTAGATGGTATTGAAGAGGACGGAGGTGTAGTCTTCCTAGTGACACAAATTGTTCCACGGATGACAGCGTCCCTACCAGACTCATCCACAGCCTGACTGAGCAGCGTTCCTTCTTCAGCATCTTCTGGATGGATAGCAGGGCTTGATCTATTCTGGGGGCTGATCGTCTTGTTGTTCAGCAACGTCCTCATCCGAAAACTGATGAGGAAACGGCAACGGAGTGGGCAACGTCTGGCTCGCTGAGTCCGGTCGCACTGGTGGATGCGTGACGGAGCCGGACGCAACATCATGGAACTGCTGCACAGTCTGTGAACTGTCAACAACCATGGGTGCGCGAGGAAGCACAGCGTCAACCCGAGACTGTCTAGACCGTCTGGGTTGTGCAGTCAACACCCTACCGGGTTGCTGAGGTTGACGCACTGCGTCAAAACCAGTCACCTCTGCTGGTTGTTGAACGTCCTGAACGTCAACAACCACCTCCGAGCGTCGCTTAACGTCAACGTGCGGCTGGCAACCCACACTGGGTCGCATCGGTGGAGGAACCACCTCAACTGGCAGACGCAAGTAGGTTACCTCAGCGTCAACAGGGCGCACAACCGACCGGTTGGAAGGTTGTTGGCCAGAAGGTTCGGTAGCAACCTTCTCCGCATTAAAGTCCTCTATCAAGGACGCAAGCTTGGACTGCATGTCTTGCAGCAAAGCCCATTAGGGTCTACGGGAGCAGGTGTGGCAACAGACGGGGGTTAGCGACTGAGGCGGTACCGCTTACCATCCCTGAAAGCCTTGTTATGCATGACATAATTGTACAGCAAAACTTCAAAGGCTCGAAAACAGCTGTGAAGTTGACCTGTAAACAACTTGGAGCGTCTCCTGGCCAGGCGCCAGGGAGAGTCTACGAGAATTGAGAAGTCTATCTGGGCAGAGGCATGAACTCCCAAGCCGAGAACTTCTCTCGTGTCATATCAGACTCTCGGTCTATAAACCAGTTTAAAAGAAGGGAAAGCAAAGGCTGTATCCCCCAAACTCCTCCTGGTGAAAAACCAGTCGCCTAGCCAACGTAAAGCTCTCTAGGAGAGCGAGAGAGCACTAGCTTAAAAACAACGGCTTTAAAGTAGCTAGGCCTAGTGTAAGCTCTGACGTTTAGGCGAACGAGGAGCAGCAGTCACAAAAAGATCCGGACAAAGATCCTTAAAAAAAATCATCATGATTTAATTAAAGTCCATAGGAGGCTAAGCAGCTTTAGGCTCCTCTCCATCTGACAGAGTCCTCAAGGGAATATCAGTAGGAGGGGGAACAGCAACTTCCTCATCTACAGGAACCTTGTCCGATAAAAGCTGAGTCTCAAGCAAGGGAGAGACCTACCGTGGTGGCAATGCTTTACAAGCAGAGTCCACACTCACTGGTGCATTAGTAGCGGACCAGAACGCAACGTCATGTAACTGCTTGACAGTCTGTGAACTGTCAACAACTGACCTATCAACCACAACAGGTGCGTGAGGACGCACAGCGTCCACTCGAGACTGCTTTGACTGCCTAGACTGAGCAGTCAAAACAACTCTAGAATGCGGAGGTTGACGCACAGCGTCAAAACAAGTCAACTCCGATTGTTAGTGAACGTCTTGAACGTCAACAGGAGCATCAGCAAGTGGCCTAACGTCCAAATGCGGCTGAAGAACCACACGAGACCGCATCGAGTGTGGTTCTAAACAACCTGACTGACGTGACTAAGCTACGCCAACGTCAACAGTAAGCACAAAGGAACGTTAGGTTGGCTGTAAGCCAGGATATCGATGAGATAAACGGCTAGACTCAACGGACTAATCGGCAGAATAGTCTTCCATAAGGGAGGCAAGCATATACTGCATGTCTTGCCATACAACCCATTAAGGATCAACGGAAATGGTTGTGGTAAGAGACGAGGGTAACGTCTGTGACCGCAACACTTTGCCAACAAAAAAAGACTCTCGGAGTCTGTGTTACGCTTTTGTTAGGCGGCGAGCAGTTATCCGATGACTGCATAGGGTCAGAGCTGTCCTAATGGTTGTAACCAGGACGCTGGACCTGTCCTGAAAGGACTGACTTTCGCTTAAGGGCTTCGAAACCTTGTGACAGGTTTCTTATGCGAAAAGCCTTCGGATGACGAGGAGAAACAACGTCTCTCTCGTCTTATGGTAGGGGAGATCTTGGTAAGATACACCCGATACCATAGAGGGAAAACGTCTGTTCGTTGATCAAGGCCTCTCGAACCCATAAGTCGTTTGACATTACTTCTCCCCTGGGCTTGGGAGCATGCAAGAGGTCCCGGACTAGGTGAACGACAGGCACGAACATACGAACCCTCGGACGCAACACTGTAACACTTTGCGCATATCACTTTATCACTTCGATTTTCTGTTTTGCACTTATTTCACTGAAATCGAAACTTTTACTGATTTCTACCTGAAACACGCAATTCTACCCTTCATTAAAAGGTAGTAATTGCGAAATCAGTCGTATAATGCAAGCTCATTAATACCAGCAAAAAACAGAAAACATATTTTAAGATAAAAAAATCAGTGGCTGGGAAAGAGACTAAACACTAGTTCATATAACTACGTTTTCAATCTCTCACCGCACATAGTCTGGGGACGAGAATAAAAAACTAAAAACGTTTTATCCTTCCACCCCGTACAGCGACTAGGGACGAGAGTAACTCGAGAACAACGTTACCCGCTTGAACGGAACGTTTTCTCTCCTCTCTCTCCCTCCGTCTCTATCTCTCTATCTCTTTCTCTCTTGGTTTCGCACCTAAGAGAAGAGCCCAATTATATTTTGTCAAAAAAACATGTTATTTGACTAAAGGAAAAAACTGAAAGGTTTTTCAAATAAAAAGTTCCTTTAAAATAGAATTTAAAACATTTAAGCTAAGAAAGAATGAACAAAACGTCAGAATCGATTTACTCTTACTGCAAAGTGAAACCGTGATACACTCTCTCTCTATCGTAACGATAGAACGCATGTTGAACGTCCTGAACGTCAACAACTGCGTAGCATAAATAAACTAAACGTTAGTTCATCTTTGAAAACAGTACGAAGACTATCAAAGAAATTCTTTCATAAAATATTACATTTAAAAAGTTTTAAATCCTTAGCTCTTTAAAAGCTAATTACGATATAAAGGGCTCAACGTTGATTAACTTCGGTTTCCAAGTTAGGACCGCCTACTCTCAGGAAAGGTCTATATAAACAAAACATTAAAATTATTTTTATATGTTTATAATAAATGGAAAGTTAATCGAAGAGGCCTAATAAAGGCGGAGAGATATAAAATATATAGAGGAAAATCTATAACGTGATAAGATAATTACCAAAAGCCTAAACACACTTCCGTCTAAGGGAAGGGTCGGCCATTTAAAAGTGAAAGAAAGTCCAAACTCTCTTTGTCACCATAATTAAATCTATCCAAAACGAGTTCAAGATTTAAGATGAAGATAAAACACCTGCATAGCGAAAGTTCAAAACTAGAATAAAGTACTTCACCAATTAGTTGTGAAAAAACTCCAGTTTAGCAACAGCGAGTAAGTACGTCTTGTCGATAGCTCGACAGAGAGAAAATTGAGTCTTTGTTTACATTGAGTACTGGGTATCTGGACGACAGATGGCGCTGTTGGGCACACCCGCAACCTGTGTAGCGATCGCTGGCGAGTTTTTACCGTAGAGTTGTGTGTCGGGCAACAGAGTTGCAGCTATATAATCACCGGCTAAGTTAAATATTGAAAAAAACAGTTTTGTAAAAAATAAGACAATGTATTTTATGGTCTTTTGAATGGCTTTGATAATGATTTCTGGCAAAATATCCAGTATTTCTGTAATGGTGGGTTGACCACCATAATTTTCTTATCTAACCTATCATTTATAACACCATGAATAAAAGAAGAGCTTTAATTATACTGTACAGTGTTAGCCAATATTGAAAACAAATAATTATGATGTTTAGAATATAAAACGTTGGGCCATTTATTCTATCCATTCTATCTCTTGCTTGAGGGTACACTCGGGCACACTCTTCTATCTTATATCTTATTTCTCTTCATCTTGTTTTGTTAAAGTTTTTATAATTTATAAAGTGATATTTATTTTAATATTGTTGCTCTTCTTAAAATATATTTTTCCTTGTTTCCTTTCCTCACTGAGCTATTTTCCCTGTTGGAGCCCCTGGGCTTATATCATCTTGTTTTTCCAACTAGGGTTGTAGCTTGGGTAGTAATAGTAATAATAATAATAATAATAATAATAATAATACAAGTAACCTGGTGTATATAAGAAGACGGCCATACTACATTACTATTTTATTTTCAATCTTATTGCTAAGATTACGGCAGTCTAAGGGGAGTCACATAGGGGCAATAGACCCATTAGATATATAAATAATGACACTACTTGTAGGTTAAATTAGGTAAGGAAGTTTAGGTTAGGTGTTCTAGGTATGCGTTCCTGTCCATCATTATACAAAGACCCCCAAGTAACTTACAACTGAAGCACCACTTATCAGGTTATGTGTGTAGAACGTTGGAAAAGTTTAGGTTAGTCGATGTCCATTTTTAAAGAACACGTGAGGAACCGGCCGCTGATATACAAAGGCTCCAAACGTTGGGTCACTAGGCCTGCCACTCGCATTGATAATATGAATTCTTCCAATCCGTATCTGTCATCACCGACACTAATTAGTGTATTTACAAGTGTTCAATGAACTAACGCTAATTATTCACTTTCAGGTCTTTGTTTAGCTTAGGGGGAAAGTTTAGGTTAGTTGATGTTCATTTTTAATCCACACAAACTACCGTATTCTAAGTTAGCCATAATACATACAGGTGGCCGCTATCGTACATACACCCTGACAATACCCTACACCATAAATAGCATCACTAACTCCCTGTATGTCATTCATTCTTCACTGTATGATGAAAAAGAACACAATTTAAACCTTGTATGGGTAAATGGAGGGATTTAGAGGGCCTTGGGCAAATTTCGATAGGCAAGTACGATGTCCTAGGTTGGGTCAATGTGAAAATTTTTGATTTACGAAATTGTATATAAAAAACGATATCAACCTTGAAATTAGGAGCAGGCAAACTTCCAAATAATTTAAATATAATTAAATACAATATTTAATCAGATATCAGTATTTATTTTACCCGTAAAGTGTAGAAAACTAACAACGCTACCGTAAGCTACAGGTGGCTGACTGGCTGCACTTAAGTATATGAAATTAGTTATTTCCCGTATTAATTACACTTAAAACCCGGTCTTAACCCTGAAAGTAAGTTAATACAATCTATTAATTACTATAAATCATAGTTAACTTACTGTAATAGGTAGATATTATCCTATTTTTGAGTAATTTCCGTCACGACTCACTACCTTTCACAAAGACCGGGCGGGTAAACACAGTGTTGCCAGGTGGGTTAGTGTAAAATTTCCTAAAACTCTTGATCAAAAATCCCCATTTCCAGAAATATATTTTCTTCTAATACAAAAGATCCCAAAAAATACTCGCTACACTTCATGTAATTATAAATAAACTAATTGTAACAATATAGAGGTTTACTCATCTCTGTTTCTTCATAGATACATGATTAGAATATAGTCGTTAGTCATCCAAAATCCCCAAACCTAAGGATAAATTCCCAAATGTAGGGATAAGTCTCCAAATCTAGGGTATAAATCCCCATATCTGGCAACCCTGGCTTGTAAACCAAAATGTAAACAACGTGGTGGTAGTAGTAGTGGCAGGAGGATGTTCTTTTCATGTAACGGCTCTCCTTTAATAATCCAGTTCATAGAAAAACATGAATTAAATGTCTACAAAACTTTAGAATAGATGAAAAAGTTGATAAAAATGATAATTATTGTTCTCTTTATCTTATTTTATGTTTTACATATATCTAATGTACCTATTTAATGCACTATTTCCATACAAAACTTTAAAATAGATGAAAAAGTTGATAAAAATCATAATTATTGTTCTCTTCATCTTATTTTATGTTTTACATATATTCAATGTACTATTTCCAAGAGACAAAGTTCTCATTTATTTCCCTATTTCCTTTCCTCACTGGGCTATTTTTCCCCTATTGGAGCCCTTCCAAGAGACAGAGTTCTCATTTATTTCCTTATTTCCTTTCCTCACTGGGCTATTTTTCCCCTATTGGAGCCCTTGGGCTTATAGCATCTTGCTTCTCCAACTAGGGTTGTAGCTTGGCTAATAATAATGATAATAATAATAATAATAATAATAACAATAATAATAATAATAGTCCTACATGTCAGTATATGCTGGGAAGCGTTTTCAATCTAAAAGCATATTATTATTATTATTATTATTATTATTATTATTATTATTATTATTATTATTATTATTATTATTATTATTATTATAAGGTACAACCCTAGTTGGGAAAGCAGGCTTTATAGGACCAGAAAATCAGTCTTTAAAGTAAGTATATATATATATATATATATATATATATATATATATATATATATATATATATATATATATATATATATATATTTCCATGGCCTTTCTAATATTGTAATTGATCAGTGGCTACTTTCCACTTGGTAAGGGTAGAAGAGACTCTAGCTATAGCAAGTCTCCTAGGAGAAGGACACTTTTGTTCTCTAGTCTCGGGTAGTGCCATAGCCTTTGTACCATGGTCTTCCACTGTCTTGGGTTGGAGTTCTCTTGCTTGAGGGTACAATCAAGCACACGAATCTATTAAATTTCCTTATTTTCTTTCCTCATTGGGCTATTTGCTTTAAAACCTCACAATCAAATTTCACATTTAAATTCAATTTTTATGTTTAAACCTTACTTTCAAACTTTACGTTCACACTTCACTTTCAAACCACTTCCACACCTCACTATCAAACTTCACGTTCAAACTTCACTATCAAACTTTGCATTCAAACCTTGTTTTCAAACCTCACGTTCCAAACTTCACATTCAAATCTCAGTTTCAGACTACTTCCAAAGTTCACATTCAAACCTCTCTTTCAACTTGCAAGTTCAAACCTCACATTCAAACTTCATTTCAAAAATTCATATTCAAACCTCACTTTCAAACTTCATTTCGTAATTTCATATTCAAACCTCACTTTCAAACTACATTTCCAAACATATTTTAACCTCACTTTTAAACTTTGTGTTCAAACCTCACTTTCTAACTTCACGTTCAAACCTCACTTTCAAACTACATTTCCAAACATGTTCTAACCTCACTTTTAAACTTTGTTCTCAAACCTCACTTTCTAACTTAACGTTCAAACTTCACGTCCAAACCTCATTTTCAAACTTCATGTTCAAACCTCATTTTCAAACTTCACGTTCAAACTTCGTGTTTAAACCACACAAACTTCACATTTAAATCTCACTTTCAAACTTCACATTCAAATCTCACTTTCAGACTACTTCCAAAGTTCACATTCAAACCTCTCTTTCAACTTGCAAGTTCAAACCTCACTTTCAAACTTCATTTCAAAAATTCATATTCAAACCTCACTTTCAAACTACATTTCCAAACATCATGTTCAAACCTCACTTTTAAACTTTGTGTTCAAACTTCACTTTCAAACTTCACATTTAAACCTCACTTTCAAACTTCGTGTTCAAACCACACTCAAACTTCACATTAAAATCTCACTTTCAAACTAAACACACAAACCTCACTTCCAAACTTCATTTCTAACATTCACGTTCAAAACTCACTTCCAAGCTTCGTGTTCAAACCTCACTTTCAAACTTCATGTTCAAACCTCACTTTCAAACTTCATGTTCAAACCTCACTTTCAAACTCCATATTAAAACCTCACCAACTTCATATTCAAACCTCACTTTCAAACTTCATGTTCAAACCACACTTACAAACTTCATATTCAAACCTCACCAACTTCATATTCAAACCTCATTTCAAAATTGTGTTCAAACCTTGCTTTCAAACTTCATTTCCAAACTTCAATCTCAAACTTTATGTTCAAACCTCACCTTCAAATTTCATGTTCCAATCTCACTTTTAAGCTACCTAAACTTCACATTTAAAACTCACTTTCAAACTTCAAGTTCAAGCCTCACATTCACGTTCAAACCTCAGATTCATGTTCAAACCTCACATTCAAACTACCTAAACATATCGATTAAAACCTACTTTCAAACTTTACTTTCAAACCTCGCTTACAAACTGTGTTCAAACCTCACATTCAAACTTTTATGTTCAAACCTCACTCAAACTACCCAAACTTCACATTTAAACCCTACTTTCTAACCACATTCAAACGTCACTTTCAAACTTCGCATTTAAACCTCATTTTTAAGCCTCACTTTTAAACCACACTTTGGAACTGTTCAAACCCATTCCAAACTTCATGTTGATATCTTTCAAACTTTACGTTCAAACCTCGCTTTAAAAACTTCACTTCCAAAAGTTTATATTCAAACCTCTTTCAAACTTTATGTTCAAACCTTTTTCAAATTTACGTTCAAACTTCACTTCCAGGCGATACTTTCATACTCCAGGTTTAAACCTTTTTCCAAACTTTACTCCCAAACCTCATTATCAATCTTCATTTTCTTAATTCATGTTCAAACTGAAAACACTATAAGGTGCTTAAAAACATCTAAATCATTTCATTTTCGTTCTATTGAGAATATAATATATTCATAACAACATCACACGAATGTATTTAGATAATTTAACGGATATATTTATCCTAAACAACATCACTTGAATGTATTTAGATAATTTAACAGGGATATATTTATCCTAAACAGCATCACTCGAATGTAATTAGATAATTGAACAGGGATATATTTAACCTTAACAGCATCTCACGAATGTATTTAGATAATTTAAAAGGGATATATTTATCCTAAACATCACACGAATGTATTTACATAATTTAATAGGGATATATTTATCCTAAAAAACACCACACGAATGTATTTAGATGATTGAACAGGGATATATTTATCCTAAACAACATCACACGATTGTATTTAGATAATTTAACAGGTATATATTTATCTTAAACAACATCACATGAATGTATTTACATAATTTAAAAGGGATATATTTATCCTCTCAACTGGTAATGACGTCGTTGAAGAAGTATGAAGAAGAAGAATCAGGTTCAGGTTCAGGTTCTGGGGTGAGGCATAGCCTTTACAACGGCGCCTCTGTGTCTTTTAGTTTTGTGTGTTCCTTATTTTCACTCGTTTTTCTCTTTTCATCCACATTTGTTGTAGTATACTTTTCTTATTTTCAATATTCTCTTCACAAAAAAGGAATTTTCCAACTGTTTGTGCACTATCTTCTTTGTATGGTTGTTGAAGCTCAATTGTTTTTATTCTTATATCACTAAACTGTGGACAATATAATATAAAGTGGTTAGCATTTTCTTCTACATCACAGAATACACAGTTTATATTTCCATCTTGGTGTCTGTTTCTTATATTCAAGCCCAATGAGTTTGTCCTTGCTCTAAATAATAAAATTGACGAAAATGTATTGTCATACACTTCCTCCTCCTTGATTTCACTTTTCCAGTTTTTATACAAAATTAAACTCTCCTTACACTCCATTTCACTCTTCCATTTGCTTGTGTCCCATTCTCTTGTTCTCTTCTTTATGTCCTCTTTCGTACATCTCTTGACTTCTCTCATCGCCATCCCACATTCTTCAGCATACTTCTTCACATGCATCCACCACTTCCTCTCTTTTTCTTCCATATCATTGACTATTGCTGTAAGTAGGTCCTTTTCTCCCTTAAAAATGCTATTAAGGTACCTCAGCTTACCATCCATTACCCTTGTTTTCATAGCTGATGCTCCTACATCCCCTCTCAAGGCTACAATTGCTGTATTCCTTACACCCCCTAACATCCTTCTATACACTCCATTCTCTATTCTCTGCAACTTTTCTATTTCCGTTTCTGTTAAGTTAATCACATTTGTTCCATATAATATAGAGGGTAGTGCTACACTTTTCCAGTATGTTTTTCCTATCAGTATCTTATTACAGCTTTTTTCTATGATCGAATAAGTAAGATTGGCTAGCTTTTGCGCCTTAACTATCATTTCACTTTTCTGTGTTTTGAACATATTCCTACCATCATCTACCTTGATACCTAGGTATTTAATATTGCTTACTACTCTTATTCCCTCTATATTATCTGGTTTCTCCTTCATATTATATATAAGTATGCTACTTTTGTCTCTATTTATGTCTAAACCACACTGCTTTCCTATATCTATCACTTTCCTTATGTTTAATTCAGCATCCTCTATATTCTCAGCAAGCACTAGGACATCATCAGCAAAAAATAATACTACTAGCTTTATAATATCATTTTTAAAACCATTACCTTCCCTTTCTACTTGTTTTATAATCTGATAAGTAATTAATTTGAATAATGTTGTAGAGGCAGTTTTTGTTTACATGTATAGACGACTGAATCTTGAAGTATAATGGATCATAAGTCACTTTATAAGGGATTTAATAACCTTCAAATTGACACTTTTTAATCAAGATTCAGTCGTCTATAGTCCTCTCTCTCGAGAGAGAGTCCCAAGTTCTCCTGTCGTCAAATCATTAATGTTTTCATATTTTGAAGTGTAGAGAAAGATGTCGATTTCAGATTGCAAGAAACAGAAGACAGTAAGTGTTGCATATGGTTTATTTTGACGTTATTTAGCCGGGAATTATGTTATTTAACCGATAAAACGGAATTTGTCGGTGTATCATTTGGGGGGGTTTTTGGCTAGATGTCACGTACCATATTTATGTATCTAATTGATTTTATTTCTTATTTCATTGATTATTTTCACAATTTTCATTCATATTTTAAATGAAACCAGCTTTTTTGGCCTTTATTTCGGCACTGTTTGGCCGGTAAAATCGTAGGTTATGGGTGTTGCTTGGGGTTTCAAAACTTTGATTTTTCAGTTTGTAAATTTAATCCAATATTTGAAATAACTGTTTTGTTACGGAAATATGTCGTGTTTTGTTCCATTTCAGTCCCACTTTTGACAGGGTTGTAGGGTAGACCCTAGCCCACCTATGGTGGATAGGTAAATCTTTGTTGCTTTCGTAGTTTGTTGGGAGAGGTTTGGGATAACTAGAAAATAGAGTAATAAACGTCAGAAATTGGCTGTTTTTTCACTGGAATTATAACCATATGAGGGGCCTTTGTATTTCAGGGGCCAGTTCCTCCCATGTGGAATAAGAATTTACATCAACTAACTAATCTTTCCCCCTTAACCTAACTTACAACCCCTGCCCTTACCTACTTACCTAATGAGGGGGGGGATGCTGACGCCCCCCTGCGACCCCCCCTCACACTGTCGTATTCTAAGATAGACATAATAATACACACAGGTGGCCGCTATCATACATACACCCCCACTGGAATTATAACCGAATGAGATATCGATGAATTCACTAGTTTTGTAAAGGCTTGTCCCAACAATCTACATACTAGGACCACTTTGCGCATGAATGTCGGAAACGTGAGAATAGCCAACAAGAAACGTGTTGGAACACCGAGAAAACCCTAATTTTGTGCTTGGCATTTCATACGATGTCAAATAACTGAAATTTCACTCGTTTGTCCTAACGTTCTACATACTGTACTAGGAACACTCGACTGACACAGGTGGGAACCTTGGGGTTTGGGTGTGGTTAAATAGGACTAAACGTGATTATTTAACCCTTGTGAGATTTGTAAAAGGCCACTGAACCTAACAAACCCACCTGACCTAACCGAATAGTTCCCAGGTTACAACCCCCTAGGCGGGGCAAGCCCCCCCCCGGATCCCCTTCCCAGGTCACAACCCCTTGCCAGATTTGTAAAAGGTTATAGAACCTCACAAACCCACCTAACCTAATAGTTCCCAGGGCATAACCCCTCGCCTGGGGCAAGCCCCAGACCCCCTCTAGGTCACAAACTAAAACGGAATAAAAAATAAATCCTTACATTATGTTAAAGTGAATCACAAATAAATCTCTCTCCTACACAATAAAATGGTGGGCAGCACTAAATTATATCTTAACCACACTGTAATAAAAATATTACTTGGGATTACCTTTATGTGCATTTTTTACGGCAATTGTGGTTCCTGCATCTCCTATTATACACGATCGTCCTCAAAGTATCAAGCTGACCGATATGAGTAATAAATTCAACCACATCGCGCAAAGGAAAACTACAGTATAGGATATACGTCTGTCCATCTTGGAGGTTAGCGCTGGGAAGGCCGAAATCGCTCAGATCAATCTTGGGTCGCGGGTGGGTTAAAAAGTTTGAAATCACACGGCCAACAAAAGCAGGCCTACAAGCGCACGGAAAAGAAAGGTTGGTTTGGTTGAGCTGATTGACACTGGCTTAATCCTCCTAAACATCTTAACTAGATGTTGCCTACCCTAACCTTTGGTTGTATATATACAGGTATAACAAATTAGTTTGTTCCGTAACTGGAATACAAACCACACTACTTAATAGGGGTATTACTTTTGGCGTAGCTGAAATGACGAGCTATTAATTTTTAACGAAGGTTTACTACCCAGACTGCTAGTTAGCGGGGGTAGGGGAGGGTAGCTTGCTACCCCCCCCACACACACCTGTGCTTGAGCTCACTTTGTTCTTGGCTCGGATGGTGGTCGGACGTGTCCGCTCTCATCCTCGCCGTCATATTGGCAGCCATTAAAATATATTGTTATTATATCTTAGTTAAGAAGCTGGAAGGATAGGGATAATCCCAAAAAATTAAAGTTCCCATAATGGAGCTTCCTGACCAATACTACTGTATTTCAATCTTTTGTGATTCCATTAAATAGGAAGTACAGTAGAGCAATGGATTTTTGATAGTACAAATGAAGCATTAGTTTTTATCGGTTTTGAGTCTGCTTTTACGTGGATTGGGTTAGACATGAAATTAATTCTTATCTGGTATAGGTCTTCATCAGTAATTTTTTTCATGAAAGTTTTCCCAGAAGTAGAAATTACTGCAGGTCTTCGTAAGTTTATAATTTAATATGTAATTAATGCTTTTCAGTGTGAAGTTGACGTAGATCCAAAGGCACTCTTCACAGAGATGGTGTACTTGAAAACATGCTTACCTAGAATAAAGCTGGAACCTTTTGGAGAATTGTGCAGGTTGGTGAATTTCTATTGTGTCATTAGTAGTTGTTCCGTAACCGAAATACAAACCACGCTATTTACATTGGGTTTAGAAATGGCGAGCCATTAGAATTTAACGAGGGTGTATTACCCCCGGGCTAGTTAGCAGGGGGGGGGTAGGGGAGTGGTAGCTAGCTACCCCTCCCACCCCCTCACACACCGGTGAAGCTCACTTTCACTTTTGGCTCGGACTGGGATAGACGTCTCTGTCTTGGTCCTCGCTTGGCAGCCATTGTTTGTTTTGTCTTTACTTAATCACTTACTTTTCTTTTACTTCAATATATATGTAAACAGTTTTCATGTTTGTATATATATTTGAGTATAGAAATCAGTAAGTTTCCTTTTCAGAGTTGTGTGTGTAGTGTACGATATCTCCGTGGAGCCCTCGGCAGTTTAGGCCACCATGGTGTAATTTTATGGGTTGCGGTCGAGTTTGACTTCGGTCTTTCTCTCTCTCTCTCTTGAGGTCGTTCACCCTTTTACTACGTTTACTACGCCCCTTGTAGCTTCCTTCCCGTGTGGGGGAGTTGCTACGCCGTACGTTTTGTCTCAATTAGTTTATGAATCTAATTGTATTTGTTAATTTTTCAGCTTGTAGAAAGATTCCTTTTGGGGTTTTCGTTCTTTCTTTAGTGTTCATTCATTTTTAAATTACATAATTACATAGTTTCATAATTATAATTGTTATAATTCTGTTTTGGTTACAGCTCTCCTTCCGTGAGTGTAAGTGGTTGTGAGGGCACGTGCCTGTTGTGTAATTCTTGTTCCTTTCCCTCGGGATTCCTCTTCGGAGCCTTACCAGGGGAATGAATGTGTACTAATGATTTTTGTTTTATTTTTTTACAGTTACCGATCTACTTCGTTTCTGTAATATGGCAACGTTGTGAGCTGTCTTGTTGAGGCCTGGGGATTCGGCTGTTGCTGCCTCCCCTTTGGCTTTTCGTCAGGGGCGTGTCTCCTTCTACTGGAAGTACTCCCGTGACGTTTGACAGCTCTCCAGTTCATTTTAGAACTCTTGTGGGTAACTTTCCTTCCGAGGGAAGTTTTTTCCTGTCCAGGCTTGAGTTTTTCCCCTTTTTGGGGGGTTCTTCTCTTGCCTTTTTTTGTGCGACTATGCTCTTGGTGCTGAGCGGTCGCACCTGCAGTTTCGCTCAAGGGACTGGGCAACTGCAGGAGCCCCTCTTCGGAGGATTGCTCCTTTTAGGTCACTGGCTGACCAGTCTCTTCTACGAAGTGTTTCTCTTTCGTTCGCGAGAGAGTACACTCATAGAGACTCCTCTTCTGAGGATTCTTCTGCTGCTGTTGCTGTTGGCCTCCTTCGCCGTAAGGCTCACCGTCCGCCTCGTCGTAAGGGCCTCTCATCTCCCTATAAGGGTGCTAGGAGGCACCTTTTTGAATCTCCGTATGCAGCCTACAACTCCTTCTTCTTGATCTTCCGTGGACAGCAGTCTGACCTCGTCTTCCGACGGGCAACGGTCTTCCCTACGGACTACGGTCTTCCGACGGACATCAGTCTCCTGGCGGACAGACAACAGTCTTCCGACGGACATCAGTCTCCCGACGGACAACGATCCCTTCGGGGCAAAGGGTTGCCTCCCACGGGGGTTCTTCCCTTGCGTGTCAGGATTCCCCTGCGCGCCCTTCTGGTCTCCTGCTCCTGCTCAGTGTTAGCGCACAGGCGCTCTCCTGCTCATCAGCGCTTTCCTGATCGCTAGCGCTCTCCTGTTAGCCAGCACTCTCCTGTTCGTCAGCGCTCTCATGATGATCATCTCTGCTGTTCCTGTTGGTTCCTGTTACGCGCCCTGTGCGCCCACGTTCGCTCGCGATCTAGAACTTCGGTTCAGGTCTGGGTCAAGGACTCTTCTTCTACGCGCAGGCTTCCACGCGTTGCCTTCTGCTCGTCAGCGATCACCAGCTCACCAGCGACCTTAGACGCGTCAACGTTCACCTGCTCGTCAGCGATCTCCTACGCGTCAACGATCACCATCGATCTGCCACGCGTGTCAGTTCCCCGGAACACCATCAGTAGCGATCTAGCGCTCGCCTGCTGTGGACCACTATCTCCGGTAGCTGAGTCTTGCCGTAGATCTTCCTCCTGCTCGCCAGCGCTCACCTTTACTTCTGTCCTTCTGTGCGCCAGCTTTCTTCAATTGCCAGCGCACATCTGCACGCCCTTCTTTGCCACGCACCAATGGGCGACAACGGTTTTCTGACCATCTAGGATCGCCTGATTAACAGCTTGCCTCAGTGCTCACCTTCCTGATGCACCTGCGCACCTTCTGTTAGCGCGATGCGCGCTAACCATCACTAGTCTTTCTTGCGTTGGCAATCGCCTACGCGCCCGCGCGATTCTTCACCTGCGCGCTAGCGTTTTGTTAACGCACCACCATGTTGGGGAGTTCCTAGGGCGTTCATGCCACAGGAAGTGTTCCTCTATTTCGCAAGCCTATCAAGCGATCTCTCAAACGGCTGAACAGATGGCAGGTAAGGCATCCACCCTCAACTATCCTCTTCCATCCTAGTCCTGACCAAACAAGCATGAAATGGCATGACTTTCCTTTTGAAGAATAGAGGATATCCATCACATAGGTTCTTGAGTTTGGGTACAGGACCTAGAGCCCAACCTTTCACGAATTCAGATCCTTCCTCATCGATTTCCTACGAGAAGTGACCAGTAGGAACTGGAATGACTTGCCCCTGGGTTCTGGGAGGGCACTAAAATTCCTCCTACATCAGAAGGAGTGAGAGTTTTGAAAGACAATCAAACATCTTTCCTTACAGGTCAGGATACTTAGAGATTATCCCAAATTTGTGCTCATGAGATTGTTAAGAGGAGTCCTGGGTGGTCACCTGTCCCTATTACAGGTAAGGCAAGCTTGTGGGAACTTCCCATCTTGTGGACTGGCCACACACAGAAAGAACGGGTGACAAGGGATCTCATTCCCTGAGCACGTGGGTGAGTTACCTGTGTCTTGGGGTCATAAGGAGAATGCCAGAGGTAATGTTTTGTAAGACAATGTTACCTTAAGGAAGGAAAACAAGATTCACCGTGGTTGTCCATTGGAAGGAAGTGTCTGCAGCTTTGGCTTCTTCATCAGTTGGTTCATTTCCTTCCATAACTTCACACAAAATGACTCAGCATATTTTGACATTTATACCTGCTTCATATAACTTGTGGAATGTGAATTTGAATTTGTTGAAATAGGCCCTAGGCCTTACAGCATTCTGCATTAGGGTTTTAGCTTAGCTAGTAATGATAATAATAATACATACAGTACATACATATACCAAGGCACTTCCCCCAATTTTGGGGGTTAGCCGACATCAAACAAATGAAACAAAAAGGGGACGTCTCCTCTCCATGTTCCTCCCAGCCTGACAAGGGACTCAACCGAGTTCGGCTGGTACTGCTAGGGTGGCACAGCCCACCCTCCCACATTATCCACCACAGATGAAGCTTCATAATGATGAATCCCCTACTGCTGCTACCTCCGCGGTCATCCAAGGCACTGGAGGAAGCAGCAGGACCTACTGGAACTGCGTCTCAATCGCTCGCCATTCATTCCTATTTCTAGCATGCTCTCTTACCTCTATGATAATGACTATAATAGAGGGCTAACTACCATGTTAGATTAGGTCTGTGTCTTTTTCAATTGCACAGAAAATTAGTTTATTGAGAAAGTCTTACAAGATTTTTGGTGATCAATCTATTCTGAAGAAGGGTTTTAATACTTTCATTCTACCTTGTTTTGAGTACTGTTCTCCTGTGTAGTCTTCAGCTGCTGATTCTCCTCTTAATTTGTTGGACGGAAACTTACGGTCTATTAAATTTCTTATTCCTGATCTAGATATTAACCTTTGGCACAGTTGTTTAAGTAGTTCATTATGCATTTTGCATAAGATTTTTCATAATTCTGACCATCCTTTACATTTACATCTTCCTGGACTGTTCATAACACTAGGCATGAAGTTAATTCTAATAGTTTGGCCTTCTCCATCATGAAGCCCAATACTACACAGTATTCTAGTTTTATTCCAGTTGTGACCAAGTTGTGGAATGATCTTCCTAATCGGGTAGTTGAATTAGTAGAACTTCAAAAGTTGAAACTTGCAGCAAGTGATTTTATATTAAACAGGCTGATATAATTCTTTATAGTCTCTATATGAATTATCTGTTTTTAGTGTTGTTAATGTTTTTTAAAATATTTAAATTTTTCATTACTACTTATATCGTTTAGTTATTTCCTTGTTTCCTTTCCTCACTGGGCTATTTTTCCCTGTTGGAGCTCTTGGGCTTATAGCATCTTGCTTTTCCAACTAGGGTTGGAGCTTGGCCAATAACAATTATTATGATTATAATAGATATTAAACGATAACCCTAGCTCCACTGAATCACAATCCTATGTAAAGACCCAGGTTTGTATAATTAGGAAAAATACAAATTACTTTAAATATTTGTGATGTTTCCACTTGAGAGAAAGGAGGACAATTTTAATAGTATTTATAGTTATATAAAACCAAATAGAAAGGATTTAAAATTGTTATAGTATTATGTAAGGATTTGAAAATTCACTTATATAAGAAAATCAGTCCCCTTGCTGTACAGTTTATGGTCTTAACTCCATAATGGTTAAGTAAATTTCAAGGTTATTATAGCATAACTCTCTCAGTAATTTATGCAATAGATCTCATCGTGTAAATTCTTTTGATTTCAAAATGGTTATGTAGCATTCAGTGGCTGGCAAGTTTGTTTTTTTCCTGCAGAAAAAGATCCATGAAAGATTTTCTTAGATAAATCTTGTTTATTTGATCAAAACTTTTCTTAGTGGAATTTTCTGTATCTTATTTCTGGGGTGGCCTGTGACGGCCGGTGAAAGTGGCAGGTCTTACTTTTCAAGCTATCAAAGAAGGTTCCGACCCCAATTAATGACTCATACACTAACGTAACCTATTGATAGTGCTAGCTCATGGAGGTGGGGTCCGTCTCTTTAAGAGCCGGCATGGCAGAACCTTCTTTGATAGCTTGAAAAGTAAGACCTACCACTTTCACTGGGCGTCACAGGCCTCTTCCCAGAAATAGATTTTTTCTTCGTCAAAATCCCTTATTTATGAATTATTTTAATGGATGTCAGAATTGTATTCAGTGTAAAAGGGTATACTGTACTACTCGATATTATCTTAATCCAGTGATTTTGAGGCCACTGAATGCAGACAGCAGTAGAATCCTCTCTAGTGCCTTTGAACCTTATCAATTGCCTCCTTCTTACTAAGCCGTTTGGTTTCTTTAACTTGATGTTGCTTTGATATTCAATTTCCATTCAAGGAAAATATTAATAGCTTGGAAGGAAAATTTTTCAGTCTTTCAAAGGCGATATCTAATAATTTAAATTATTTAGAGTTCATTTGTTCCGTAACTGAAATACAAACCACGCTATTTACATTGGGTAATTACTTTCGGCGTAGCTGAATGACGAGCCATAAGAATTTTAACGAGGGTTTACTACCCCACCGCTACTTAGCGGGGGGTAGGGAAGGGTAGCTTGCTACCCCTCCCCCCTCACACACTCAGTGAGTGCTTCAGTTTACTTCTGGCTCGGATGGCGAGCGCATGTCTCCGCTCCCATCCTCGCTTGACGGCCATTAATGTTTTGTCTTTTACTTACTTTCTCTTATACTTATATATTTAAACATTATTGATGTTTATATATATATTTTTGTGTATAAGATATGGTAAGTTTCCTTTTCAGTGCCTGCGATGTGTGTAGTGATGACAACGAGAGTGATCACCGGCTTAGCGCTAGGCCACTACGATTCCATCTTCATGGCCGCGGCCTCTCACTCCTAGGCCACCAAAGTTGCCTTCATGGAGAGCGGTCTCTCTCTCGAGGTTGTTCACCTCTTACTACGTACTACTACTACTTCTACTACGATAGCTTCTTTCCCGTTGTGGGCTGAGTTGCTACTCCGTTTTATTTGTCTCAATTATTTTTATGAAATCTAATTGTATTTTCCACCACAGATGAAGCGTCATACTGCTGAGTCCCCTACTGCTGCTACCTCCGCGGTCATCTAAGGCACCAGAGGAAGCAGCAGGGCCTACCGGAACTGCGTCACAATCGCTCGCCATTCATTCCTATTTCTAGCACGCTCTCTTGCCTCTCTCACATCTATCCTCCTATCACCCAGAGCTTTCTTCACACCATTCATCCACCCAAACCTTGGCCTTCCTCTTGTACTTCTCCCATCAACTCTTGCATTCATCACCTTCTTTAGCAGACAGCCATTTTCCATTCTCTCAACATGGCCAAACCACCTCAACACATTCATATCCACTCTAGCCGCTAACTCATTTCTTACACCCGTTCTCACCCTCACCACTTCGTTCCTAACCCTATCTACTCGAGATACACCAGCCATACTCCTCAGACACTTCATCTCAAACACATTCAATTTCTGTCTCTCCATCACTTTCATTCCCCACAACTCCGATCCATACATCACAGTTGGTACAATCACTTTCTCATATAGAACTCTCTTTACATTCATGCCCAATCCTCTATTTTTTTACTACTCCCTTAACTGCCCCCAACACTTGGCAACCTTCATTCACTCTCTGACGTACATCTGCTTCCACTCCACCATTTGCTGCAACAACAGACCCCAAGTACTTAAACTGATCCACCTCCTCAAGTAACTCTCCATTCAACATGACATTCAACCTTGCACCACCTTCCCTTCTCGTACATCTCATAACCTTACTCTTACCCACATTAACTCTCAACTTCCTTCTCTCACACACCCTTCCAAATTCTGTCACTGGTCGGTCCAGCTTCTCTTCTGTGTCTGCTACCAGTACAGTATCATCCGCAAACAACAACTGATTTACCTCCCATTCATGATCATTCTCGCCTAACAGTTTTAATCCTCGTCCAAGCACTCTAGCATTCACCTCTCTCACCACTCCATCAACATACAAGTTAAACAACCAGGGCGACATCACACATCCCTGTCTCAGCCCCACTCTCACCGGAAACCAATCGCTCACCTCCTTTCCTATTCTAACACATGCTTTACTACCTGTGTAGAAACTTTTCACTGCTTGCAACAACCTTCCACCAACTCCATATAACCTCATCACATTCCACATTGCTTCCCTATCAACTCTATCATATGCTTTCTCCAGATCCATAAACGCAACATACACCTCCTTACCTTTAGCTAAATATTTCTCGCATATCTGCCTAACTGTAAAAATCTGATTCATACAACCCCTACCTCTTCTAAAACCACCCTGTACTTCCAAGATTGCATTCTCTGTTTTATCCTTAATCCTATTAATCAGTATTCTACCATACACTTTTCCAACTACACTCAACAAACTAATACCTCTTGAATTACAACACTCATGCACATCTCCCTTACCCTTATATAGTGGTACAATACATGTGGTGGAAATGTGGGAGGTTGGGCTGTGGCACCCTAGCAGTACCAGCTGAACTCGGCTGAGTCCCTGGTTAGGCTGGAGGAACGTAGAGAGTAGAGGTCCCCTTTTTGTTTTGTTTCTTGTTGTTGTCGGCCACCCCCCAAAATTGGGGGAAGTGCCTTTGGTATATGTATGTATGTAATTGTATTTTTAACTTTTCAGCTCTGGGAACACTTCCCTTCGGGGGTCTGTGATTCTTGGGAACATTCAAAATCAGTTACATAATGATAGTTATTATAATTCTGTTTTTTGTTAATGTTCTCCGCCCTCCCCCTTCTCTCGTGAATGTCAGTGGGGGAGGAGGGCGCATACCTAACTTTCGTTCTTATGTTTTTCTTTCCCTCGGGGTTACTCTTCGGAGTTTCACCAGGGGGAATTTCTGTTAAATAATTATTTTTATTTATTTCCCAGTTAACTATGCAGTTTCTTTGTTTGACGGAAGTGTGCCAACGAAGCAGAGCAGTCCGGTTTATGTCTGAGGAGTCTGCTGTTGCTGCCGTCTCTCTAGGACATCGTCATGGGCGTTATCCCTTCTCTGAGAAGTTCTCCCGTGACAACTGTCAGCTCTTCAGTGCATCCTAGAACGATTAGGAGGTTCGCCTCCAAGGGTAGTTAGTTAACTTCCCTTCTTCCCTTAATTTTCCTGGTCCTTAAGCGGTTATGCTCTTGAGGCGGAGCGACCGCCCTTTAACCATGCTCAAGGGGCTGAGCGGTTGCAAGGCCGGACCATGGAAACTGATGTGACTATGCTCTTGGGGCTGAGCAGTCGCTTCTGTAGCTATGCTCAAGGGGTTGAGCAGCTACAAGTGAGTCTTGTGACCTCTCTCGTTCGCGAGGGAGGCCACTCATAGAGACTCCTCTCCGGAGGATTGTTCCCGTTAAGGTCAGCTTGCTGATCCAACGGCCCTTAGGGGCACCATCACCAGTCTTTTATGAAGTGTTCACCTCTCTCGTTCGCGAGAGAGGCCACTCATAGAGACTCCTCTTCGGAGGATTGTTCCTGTTAGAACAACTTGCTGTTCAGTCACTAACGCTTCGGTGTTAGTGACAGGGAAACTTCGGTTTCTCGTTACACTGACCCTTCGAGGTCTCGTAACATTAGTTACGTAGATCCCTTGGGCTCTCGTAACTTTAGTCACTCCTACACTTCGGTGATTAGTGACAGGGAAACTTCGGTTTCTCGTTGCGCTGACCCTCACAGTCTCGCAACTCAAATCCTTCGGGGTCTCGCAACATACGTTCGCGATCCCCGTCGGGGGATGGTCGTCCTTCGGGACTGTATCCAGTCATCCTCCAGACATGCTGTCCTGCCATCTCCTTTCAAGGATGATGCGTGCTACGTACCATCTAAACCTGTCATTGCGCAGGCACAGGTCCCGTAAGGACCTAAGGGTAATGATCGCAAAACTGCGCATCAAACCCTTGCGCGCCAGGTTATACCTGTGCACCCTTCTGCTGTTGCTGCTGCTGATCCTGATTTAGCGCCACTGCGCTCACCTGCGCGCGTGCGCGCAAATGTTCCAGTTACGCGCCAGGGTTTCCCTGCGCGCCCACAACCTTCGGCTCGCCCGCGCCCATCAACAGTTCCTGAGTTAGCGCGCCCGCGCCCAACTGCGCACACGCACTCGCCTGCGCAAATGCGCACGGCAGTTCCTGTGGAACACGCGGTCCAAGAGGCACCTAAGTTAGTGTACAGGCGCTCACAGGTACCTCTAGACCCCCAACACTCTTATACTACCAAGAGTGATGCGCGCCAACCTCGCGCTGATTCCTGTTATAGCGCAAACGCGCTCGCCAATGCACCAGCGCTCTTCTACATCTCAGCTCTCAGTCCAGGAGGTTCCCAAGATAGCGCACGGGCGCTCACGGGTTCCCCTGGACTCTCCAACGCACCAGCGCGCTTCTACAACTCAGCGCGCAGTCCAGGAGGAACCTCACAGGTTCCCCTGGACTCTGTTCCAGCGGTGCGTATTAATTCAACGGCGCACAATGTTCCAGCTTCGTCTGCGCGCCCAGGTCCAGTTGCGCTAGATGCGCGCCAAGTTCCAGCTGCGCAAGTTGCGCGCCAAAATCAGCAGCGAACGCCCACGCGTTCGATTCCTGCTGCACGCCCTGCGCGCCCACCACAACTGCGCACACCTGTGCGCCCACATCCTGATGGGCGCCATGCACGCCCATGATCACCAAGGGCACCTGCGCAAATTGTTCGCCTGGCCATCTCACGATCGCCGAAGGCAACTGCGCAACTTGCGCGCCAACGCGCAATCTCACCAGCGCACCAATCCCTGAATGCGCTTTCACGCCCGTGCCCTGTCTTTACAGACACGCGCCAGCGCTCATCAGCAGCTCATCAACCCACTGACTCTCGCATCCATCCTTTAATCCCTTGTAAGCCAGCTCCTGCGCGCCACACGCCCTCGCCATCTCCTACGCGCGCCCGTGCCCAAGTGCCCGCGCCATCGGCTGCGCGCCCACGTGCCCACACCCTTAACCTCGCACTCCCACGCGCGTGCGCGTGAGCGCGAATACCCTGCTGCGCGCAAATTATTCACACGCGATCCAGAACAGGGATCTTCACGGCGCCCTGATCGCCAACACGATCATGTACTAGTCACAGGGCTACAGGGCATCATTGCGTTCCCCTCCCCGCAAGCGCACAACAGCACGCCTGTCGGAGGAGGGGAGGTTTCCAGACAGGTCTAAGGACTCTTCTGTTTCTTCTGCAGCTTTTCAACAGGCGAACCCTCGTTTGTCGACTCCTCCAAGGGATCGAACAATTCCTTTCCCTCTAGAGGGAGTGTCTGACAGTGCAACTGTCAGTCAGCAGCCCAGGTTTGGTGCCGTGTTCAGAGCCCTTATGCAGGCTATAAAGCCTGTGCTCTCTGACCTAGGCCACAAATCAGTGGCAGCTTCCACCCCCCTGAAGAGAAAGAGAGGAGTCCCCTCCGTGGTAACTTCTCCAAGGACTATCTTGTCTCCTCGAAAGCCCTTGCGTAAGGTTACTCCCCCTCCACAGACTTTCTCTCCCACCCCTGCGGATGAGTATTACCCATCCTCAGGAGAGTCGGAAGAGCCGGTGCGTTCCCCCATTGCACCAATGGGGGAAACTCCTCTTCCTGACAAGTCTTCTCTCGCGGAGGTAGGGAAAACCTTACACCCATCGTTGCTGGAGTCCTGTATCCCTCCTAGGAGGGAACCGAAGGACTCGAAGACTTTACCAAAGTCTTCCGCAAGGCCTAGACAAGAACCAGAAAGACCCTTGGAGAACGTCCGCGAATCTCCCAAGGAAGAGCCTCTGGGGACGGGAGACTTCGCTGCTAGTCCATCGGGAGGAAAGCATCAAGAGTCAGAACATGCGTTCTGGCAAGTCCTAACCCTCATGAGGAACCTCAATGGGATCCCAGACCCTGAGATTCCTCCTCGTGAAGGGAGGATACGGTCCTGGACCGAATCTACTGAACCCAGAAACTCTCTAGGGCCAGTGAAGCTTTGCCCTGGTCTCAGGGGATAAAGAACGCCAGAGACAAGGTCGAGGGCCAGCTCTCAGAGCTTGCCTCCTTCAATAGATCCAGTGCTTGTAACAAGCTTCTCCCTCCTCCCTGAGTAGGGATCGGTAAAGGGACAGGCCCTCCGGGCAGAAGTCCAGACCATGTTGAAGAAGGACTCTCTCCAAGAGGTTGTAGACCGGTCCCCAGGCTTCTCAATCGACTCCTTTCTGTGAGGAAGGCGTCTGGAGTTTGGAGACCAGTCACCGTCCTCTCGACACTGAACGAGTTTGTCAAACAGTCTCCATTCAGTATGGAGACGGCAGACACAGTCAGGCTTGCAGTGAGACCACAAGACTTCATGTGTACCCTGGACCTGAAGGACGCGTACTTCCAAATCCCAGTCTACCCGTCTTCAAGGAAGTACTTTAGATTTTGCCTTGAATACAAGATATTCCAGTTCGAGGTGCTGTACTTCGGTCTCTCCACAGCACCTCAAGTGTTCACCAAGGTGTTCACTCTGATTTCATCAGGGGCTCACAGGATCGGCATCCGTCTCCTCCGTTATCTGGACGACTGGCTGATCCTAGCAGACTCGAAGGCAACCCTTCGTCACCATCGAGACAAGCTTCTCGAACTTTGCCAAGATCTAGGGATCATGGTAGACCTCGAGAAGTCCTCTCTACAGCCCTCTCAGAGAGTGGTATACCTAGGCATGGTCATAGACACCAATCTCCACAGAGCCTTCCCTTCAGACGACAGGATAGCAAGGATGCGGAAGGTCGCGAGACCTTTCCTCACACGAGAAGAACTTCCAGCCAACGTGGTTACGTCTCCTCGGCCATCTCTCCTCCCTGGCCCGTCTGGTCCCCAATAGTCGCCTCAGAATGAAATCTCTCCAGTGGCGACTCAAGTCGCGGTGGAATCAAGGACACGATTTCCCGGACACCTTGATCCCTATGGGACAACCAGAACAGACGGATCTCCAGTGATGGGTAGCAGACGAGAACCTACAAAAGGGAGTGGATCTTTGGCTGGGTCTTCCTGCCCCTCCCTTATCAAGGTGGTTCCCTTGGAGCAGCTACCGGTATCCAGTCCTTTACGGGAGGACGTCGCTCACTCAGCAAATGATGGACATAGGGAAGAGTATGCAAGACCTTCACTCCTGGAGAAATTCTTTCCATCCCGTAAGGGGTCTAGGATGCCAAGACTGTCATTGAGTCTTTGGCAAAGACTTCAAGGCCTTCACTAAAAGGATCCAAATGATCTTCTCCAGACCCTGCAGGGTCGTCAGCATTGTTTGAGGGACGACGTCGACTCACCTCGAAAGGAGATCTAGTGGGTGGATGACTTAACGACGATGACGACCATCTCCCAAGACCTGCTAGTCCAAAGCTATTGGAGGCAGAGCAGTAGGAGTCAGAGCACGCCTTCTAGCAGATCTTGGCCTGCATGAAGATCATTAAGGGGTTATCTGATCCAGCAGTGGCCCCTCAGCAGTGCCTGTCGGAAGGCGTTCTCACAGATCACTTGCTCCTCCTTTAAACATCTTCCGCCTCCTTTTGTGGAGCAGAGGAAGTATCATGAGGTCTCCGAGCCCCTTCCTCCCCTGCCTCTCGATCACTCCATAGAGGCTCTTACCAGAGGGATCTCCCTCGAGAGGCTATCAGGACTTCAAGTCTCGTTCTCGGCATTGAAGATTCTTAACCAGGAGAAAGTAGTGAAGTACGCCTTGCAGGCTACTTCGTGGCTGGACTTTTGGTTAGGATCAGTGGGACACCTCATAAGGACCGAGGACTGGTCCAAGGAGACGTCGAGGAAGGCGATGTAGACCTTTCTATTATCGGGAACTTGAACCATTGAGTTCCTTTCCCACCAAGTTGTGAACCTGTTGGCAAATACGATCCTTCGGCAAAGGGACTCCCATAGAATGAAGTAACGAGACTGAGAAACTCTACTTTGAATGGTTCCTCTGCTCAGGCATGAAAACGTCAAGCATGCTTCGGAGAGGTGAAGAAAGTCCAACCAGGACATCATCCTCCATAGGGCTTGAACATCTCGTGCTATAGACCACTTCCTTTGCAGAAGAAACAACAGCAACAGCTAAAACTGCCAACGAATAGTACAGCAGCTACAACAGCAACAAGGTGTAGAAGCCTTTTCCAGCCAAAGAGCGAAAGGGTTCAAAGTCCTCATGTGGAGGTAAGAGTTCTAGGGAAAGCGGCCAAGGCTGCACCCGCTAGGATGGGCAATCCTCCCACTTGTCCACCAGTGGTGGCTGCCTGCATTTCTGCTGGCAGAGGTGACTGTAGCTCAAGGGCAAATCCTGGACAGCCTCCGTGATTCATTTAGGGTATTGCGTCTCATTCACTCAATCTCTACCTACACTGACCAAGGATCCAGTTCCATCAAGCTTCTATGCGAAGGGATTCGCAAAAGAGCTGGCTCTCCGGGCCGAAGTCCAGACCATGTTGAAAAAGGCTGCTCTCCAAGAGGTCCTCGGCGACTCCCAGGCTTCTTCAGTCGACTCTTTCTTGTGAAAAAGGCATTATCGACCTCTCAGCTCTGAACAAGTTTGTCAAACAAACTCCGTTCAGCATGGAGACGGCAGACACAGTCAGACAAGCGGTAAGACCACAGGACTTCATGTGCAAACTCGACCTAAAAGACGCATACTTCCAGATCCTAATCCACCCGTCCTCAAGGAAGTATCTACGGATCATTCTAGACAACAAGATATACCAGTTTAAGGTGCTGTGCTTCGGTCTTTCCACAGCACCTCTGGTCTTCACGAGAATATTCGCCCTAGTGTCATTCTGGGCTCACAGAATTGGCATATGTATCCTGAGATATCTGGTGAACTGGCTGATTTTAGCAGACTCGGGGGCAACCCTTCTTTAACTCCGAGACAAACTTCTGGAGTTTTGATAAGATCTGGGAATCATGAAAAATCTCAAGAAGTCGTCACTACTTCCCTTTCAACGACTGGTATACTTAGATATAATCATCGACACTGATCAACAGAAAGTCTTCCCATTAGACGAGAGGGTAGTGAGGCTGACGAAGGTAGTAAGACCATTCCTCAGACGAGAAGAACTCCCAGCCCAGAGGTGGTTATGTCTCCTAGGGCTCATAGCAGCCTTGGTTTATCTAGTTCCGAATGGCTGTCTCAGTATCTGATCTCTCCAATGGAGGCTAAAGTTCAGCTGGAATCAGTCCAGCGATTCCCCGAACATTCAAGTTCCTATAGAACTAGAAGAGCAGACGAATCCCAGATGGTGGGTGAACGACGAGAATCTCCGCACGGGTGTCGACCTTCTCGTCCTCCCCTCTGACTTGCTGCTCTTTTCAGATGCATCAAAAGAAGGATGGGGGCCAACATGCTACACCACACAGCCTCAGGCCTATGGTCAGAGTCCAAAAAGTACCAGCACATAAATCTCTTAGAAATGAAGCCAGCCTTCTTAACCCTCCAACAGTTCCAGCAGTTCTCGGCAGGCCACTCGGTGGTGTTGATGAGCGACAACACATTGGTAGTGGCTTCAACAAACAAGCCGGTACCTTTTCGCAGGCCCTAGCATCTAGCATTAGAGATTCTGAGATGGTCAGAAGACAACTCGGTGACCCTATCAGCATGCTTCATTCCAGACAAAAGGAATGTGCTCGCAGACAACCTGAGCAGAGCGACTCAGATATTGGGCTCCGAGTGGTCTTTAAATCATCTAGCAGCTAACAAAGTCCTGACTTTGTGGGGTTCCCCGACTATGGACTTGTTCGCAACATCCCCGAATTTCAGGCTCCCGCTTTACTGCTACCCAGTCTCAGATCCCCAGGCTCTCTGGCAAGATGCATTCCAACAATGGTGGGACAACATCGACGTTTGGGTCTTTCCCCCGTTCTGTCTGATGAGAAGAGTTCTCAACAAGACCAGAGTATCCACCAATCTCTCGATAACCCTCATAGCTCCGCTATTGCATCACGCAGAATGGCTCCCGGACATTCTGCAGCTCCTAACAAAGCTCCCAAGAGAACTCCCTCCATGACATGATCTACTCAAGCAGCCCCATGGGAACATCTTCCACAATGTCGTAGCCGACTTGACGCCTGGAGACTATCCAGAACCTCCTTACTCTGAGAGGATTTTTGCAACAAGTTGCGAACCTGATGGCTGGACACCTTCGACACTCATCAGCTTTAGTCTACCAGGCTAAGTGTACTGTCTTCTATGGTTGGTGTCGTGGAAGGGGTATCTCTCCGCTCGATGCTACTATTCCAACAATAGCAGAATTCCTTTCACACCTTCGGGAGGTAATGCTCCTCTCGGTTTCGGCAGTAAAAGGTTACCACTCAGCCTTGAGTCTAGTATTTAAGCTGAAAGTTGTAGATATTTCTTCTTCGTTAGAACTTTCTCTCCTCATGTGAGGTTATGAGTTTACTGTCCCTAGTTGGAAGTTAGAACTGCTTGGAATGTGGTTTGGGTCCTTCAGTCTCTGAAGGGTGTCCTCTACAATCCATTATGCCAGGTAACAGATTGCCCTTTCACTCTGAAGATGGTGTTCCTACTCGCTTTGGCTTTGGCCGTAAGAGTTAGTGAACTTCATGGTCTTTCTTAAGACATTGCCCATGCAAAGGAATGGGAAGAGGTAATCCTCAGCTTTGTCCCTGAGTTCATTGCAGACTCAAAATCCAGGGGTAGCAGATCCTAGAATCGATTCCTTCCGGATTGAGAGTCTTCGTACCATAATCGATAACACAGATCAACTGTTACTATGCCCAGCAAGAAGTTTGAGGTATTACGTCAAAAGAACATCTGCAGCTGGCCCCCAAGTGTCAGCACTCTTCGTCAGCACAAGGAATGTCAAGAGGAGGATCACGAAGAACACCATCTGAGTTTGGATTCGTAAGGCCCTGAATCCCTATCCTCTTCCAACATGTCGACCCAGAGCTCATGACGTCAGGGGCATTGCAACATCCCTTTTGTTCAAATAAAACTACTCTGTGGCGCAGGTACTAGAAGCGGGCATGTGGAAGCATCAGACAACCTTCATTGCCCACTACCTGCAAGACGTAACCCACAGGAACATGGAAACTTTTTCCATTGGTCCTGTGGTGGCTGCCCAACAAGTTGTTTAACACCTCAAGCTCCTTGATGGACAAGTAGCAGAGGATTGAGGGCATAAGTTATCCTGAATTAGTCTGGGGTGATTGTTCAAGAATGGCTGGCTCTTTCTTTTCTTCATCTTTCCCTTTCTTTGGAGGAATCAGCATTCAGAGTCCTCCGCAAAGCTGACCTCAACTATCTGCAGGTAAACCATTCCCCCTTGTGTAACCTCTTATTGTTTCAATACTTGTTGCGTCCCCTTACCCTAACGATAAGATATTAGGTAATATCTTTGTAACATCTGAAGATTCCTATGGCTTGGAAGAACTCTTAGCTAGACAGTCACATTTCTAGTATCACGAGCACACAGCTTTTGTAGGCCGCGGACCATGCATAGTACGGGTTTAGCGAGGTGTAGAGTTTCCGCCAATTATGGGCAGAACACATAAAGGGGAAAACTCGGGTCGAAGCCAAAAAGCCAATTGGCACAGACTTCCACCTTTCTGAGGGTAAGTCGTCCCATATAGATAGCTTTAGTTTGTTATTTAGTGAAGTAACAAATGACAAATTTGGAAGTAATTTGTGTTTTTCCTAACGACACAAACCTGTAGCTATTTATATAAATTGGCCCGCCAGTACCTGTCCCTCTTAAAGTCCTACTTCCTAGCAAATTAGGTTAACAGCCTAGGTGTGTGAGTGAGCGGGGTAGCTACTACTCCCACCCCCCACCCTGCTAATTAGCGGATGGGTGCTTAACCCTCGTTTAAAGTCTCCTCACCTATTCTTCTCAGATTCCTAAATGGGGTTAATTCTGTTAGGGGTACGATATCTATGGTTATCTACGCATACGTCCCTGATTATGCACGATATCTTAGGATAGTCGTTCCGGGGGTTAGAACCCTGTGATACATACATATACCAAAGGCACTTCCCCCAATTTTGGGGGGTAGCCGACATCAACAAGAAACGAAACAAAAAAGGGGACCTCTACTCTCTACGTTCCTCCAGCCTAACCAGGGACTCAGCCGAGTTCAGCTGGTACTGCTAGGGTGCCACAGCCCAACCTCCCACATTTCCACCACAGATGAAGCTTCATACTGCTGAGTCCCCTACTGCTGCTACCTCCGCGGTCATCTAAGGCACCGGAGGAAGCAGCAGGGCCTACCGGAACTGCGTCACAATCGCTCGCCATTCATTCCTATTTCTAGCACGCTCTCTTGCCTCTCTCACATCTATCCTCCTATCACCCAGAGCTTTCTTCACACCATCCATCCACCCAAACCTTGGCCTTCCTCTTGTACTTCTCCCATCAACTCTTGCATTTATCACCTTCTTTAGCAGACAGCCATTCTCCATTCTCTCAACATGGCCAAACCACCTCATCACATTCATATCCACTCTAGCCGCTAACTCATTTCTTACACCCGTTCTCTCCCTCACCACTTCGTTCCTGACCCTATCTACTCGAGATACACCAGCCATACTCCTCAGACACTTCATCTCAAACACATTCAATTTCTGTCTCTCCCTCACTTTCATTCCCCACAACTCCGATCCATACATCACAGTTGGTACAATCACTTTCTCATATAGAACTCTCTTTACATTCATGCCCAACCCTCTATTTTTTACTACTCCCTTAACTGCCCCCAACACTTTGCAACCTTCATTCACTCTCTGACGTACATCTGCTTCCACTCCACCATTTGCTGCAACAACAGACCCCAAGTACTTAAACTGATCCACCTCCTCAAGTAACTCTCCATTCAACATGACATTCAACCTTGCACCACCTTCCCTTCTCGTACATCTCATAACCTTACTCTTACCCACATTAACTCTCAACTTCCTTCTCTCACATACCCTTCCAAATTCTGTCACTAGTCGGTCAAGCTTCTCTTCTGTGTCTGCTACCAGTACAGTATCATCCGCAAACAACAACTGATTTACCTCCCATTCATGATCATTCTCGTCTACCAGTTTTAATCCTCGTCCAAGCACTCGAGCATTCACCTCTCTCACCACTCCATCAACATACAAGTTAAACAACCACGGCGACATCACACATCCCTGTCTCAGCCCCACTCTCACCGGAAACCAATCGCTCACTTCACTTCCTATTCTAACACATGCTTTACTACCTTTGTAGAAACTTTTCACTGCTTGCAACAACCTTCCACCAACTCCATATAACCTCATCACATTCCACATTGCTTCCCTATCAACTCTATCATATGCTTTCTCCAGATCCATAAACGCAACATACACCTCCTTACCTTTTGCTAAATATTTCTCGCATATCTGCCTAACTGTAAAAATCTGATTCATACAACCCCTACCTCTTCTAAAACCACCCTGTACTTCCAAGATTGCATTCTCTGTTTTATCCTTAATCCTATTAATCAGTACTCTACCATACACTTTTCCAACTACACTCAACAAACTAATACCTCTTGAATTACAACACTCATGCACATCTCCCTTACCCTTATATAGTGGTACAATACATGCACAAACCCAATCTACTGGTACCATTGACAACACAAAACACATATTAAACAATCTCACCAACCATTCAAGTACAGTCACACCCCCTTCCTTCAACATCTCAGCTTTCACACCATCCATACCAGATGCTTTTCCTACTCTCGTTTCATCTAGTGCTCTCCTCACTTCCTCTATTGTAATCTCTCTCTCATTCTCATCTCCCATCACTGGCACCTCAACACCTGGAACAGCAATTATATCTGCCTCCCTGTGATACCTGACGGTAATTCTCTTGTAATATCACTCGCAGAAATATTATACCGTAGGAAGCAGCCGAAGGGACCTTCCATCAGGACGACATAGCTCGAACCCAAAAATAGATTTTTCTTACTTCAAAATCCGTTTTCTTTCAGCTTCGCATAAAGTAATATCCCTGTATAAATAGCTAAAGGTTTGTGTCGTTAGGAAAAATACAAAGTACTTTAAAATTTGACATGTTATGCCGATATACGTGACCTTGTGACGAGCTCTGCAACAAAAAAAGCAATTCTATTCATGAAATTAAAAAATACAGTACATACTTATCTCTGATAATGTATAATGGCATTATACGTAGCATAATGAGAAAATATAAGTACAGAAGTGTGATAAATGAAAACATAAGCTATTTTTTGATAACTGTGTTTGCATCTCAAAGCTGTTCAGTACCTTACAGGTTGAAGCGTGTAGCTCTATCCCGACTGAAGCTATGTCGGTTTCGTTAAGAATAGTTACTAAGGTCGTACAGATATTTTGTAAATGGATAACAGCGTGATAGCCTAATGCTTAATTTATAACATAATGTAATTATTTATATATTTTATGTACTATGTAAATTTTGAATAAAGTCTTGGTGCCTAGCAATGAATTTCTCTGAAGTTAGATCAAATTTTAGCATTTTTCAAGTAACGCTATTACGGAAAGGGCTTTTTTTATGAAGATTTATTTTAATTGAGCAATATTCCAGGTAAGGTTGCTGTCACCCCCAAGATGAAAGTGGCTTTTAATCATGACGCCGATGCGATGGAAATAGCCAGATCTTTTCTGGCTGCCCCAGTGGACTCTAAAGACTTGTCAAGAAAAGTATGCGTCTCGTGACTCACCGACCCTTTCTTTAAAGTTCCCTTAGGAACAAGTAAAACATCACAGCTGTTTGTACTGGATGGAAATCCTTTAAAAGTAAGTTGCTTTTAGTTTTTGATTATCTGGAAAGTGTTTTTTTTTTTTCACAAATTGAAGTGTGCTATTGGCTAGAAATACAGGGAACCTTATAGGTTACTTTGAGTGACTGTACTGTATAGGCTATTGTGTTGAGGGTAGGATCAAATCATCTTTGTTCCGACGCTAAATGCAAACCCTTTCGCTCTTTATTAGGGATATACTTCCAGCGATACTGGAAGACTAGACATAATACGTTTAGAGAGGGGTATCTCTCCCCTCGATGCTACTATTCTAACGATAGCAGAGTTCCTTGTACACCTTCGGGGGGAAAAGTTCCTCTCAGTTTCGACAGTAAAAGGTTACCACTCAGCCTTGAGTCTAGTCTTGAAGCTGAAAGTTGTAGATATTTCTTCTTCGTTGGAACTTTCTCTCCTCATGTGAAGTTATGAGTTTACTGTCCCTAGTTGGAAGATAGAACTACTCCTTGGAATGTGGTTTGGGTCCTTCAGTCTCTGAAGGGTCTCCTCTACATTCCATTACGCCAGGTAACAGATTGCCCTTTCACTCTGAAGACGGTGTTCCTACTCGCTTATGACATCGCCCATTCAAAGAGATGGGGAGAGGTAATCCTCAGCTTCAATTCTGATTTCATTGCAAAGACTCAAAATCCAGGGGTAGCAGATCCTAGATTCGATTCCTACCGGATTGAGAGTCTCCGTACCATAACCGATGACACAGATCAACTGTTACTATGCCCAGTAAGAAGTTTTGAGTTATTACATCAAAAGAACATCTGCAGCTTGCCCCCTAGTGTCAGCACTCTTCGTCAGCACGAGGAATGTCAAGAGGAGGATCACGAAGAACATCTGTGTTTGTATTCATAAGGCCCTGAATCCCTATCCTCTTCCAACACATTGACCGAGAGCTCATGACGTCAAGGGCAATGCAACATCCCTTTCGTTCAAATGAAACTACTCTGTGGCGCAGGTACTAGAAGCGGGCATGAGGAAGCATCAGACGACCTTCATTGCCCACTACCTGCAAGACGTAACCCACAGGAACATGGAAACTTTTTCCATTGGTCCTGTGGTGGCTGCACGAGTTGTTTAACACCTCAAGCTCCTTGATGCACAAGTAGCAGAGGGTTGAGGGCATAGGTTATCCGGGATTAGTCTGGGGTGATTGTTCAAGGATGGCTGGCTCTTTCTTTTCTTCATCTTTCCCTCTCTTGAGAAATCAGCACCCAGTATCCTCTGCAAAGCTGACCTCAACTATCTGCAGGTAAACCATTTTCCCTTGTGTAACCTAGCATTGTTTCAATACTTGTTGTGTCCCCATACCCTAACGATGGGGTATTAGGTAATGTCTTGGTAACCTCTGAAGATTCCTATGGCTTGGAAGAACTCTTAGCTAGATTGTCACATTGCTAGTGTCACGAGCACGCAGCTAGTGTAGGCCGCTGACCATGCATAGCACGGGTTTAGCGAGGTGTAGGGTTTCCACCAATTATGTGCAGAACACATAAAGGGGAAAACTCTCGGGTCGAAGCCAAAAAGCCAATTGGCACCGACTTCCACCTTCCTCAAGGGTAAGTCATCCCATATAGATAGCTTTGGTTTCTATTTAGTGATGGAACAAATGACAAATTTGGAAGTAATTTGTGTTTTTCCTAACGATACAAACCTTTAGTTATTTATATAGATTGGCCCGCCAGTACCTGTCCATCTTAAAGTCCTACTTCCTAGAAAATTAGGTTAATAGCTCAGGTGTGTGAGTGAGCGGGGTAGCTACTACTCCCACCCCCCACCCTGCTACTTAGCGGATGGGTGCTTAACCCTCGTTTAAAGTCTCCTCACCTATCCTTCTTAGATTCCTAAACTGGGTTAAGTCTGTTAGGGGTGCAGATATCTATGGTTATCTACGGATACGTCCCTGATTATACACGATATCTTAGGATAGTCGTTCCGGGGGTTAGAACCCCTTGATACCTGACGATAATTCTCTTGTAATATCACTCGCAGAAATATTATACAGTAGGAAGCTGCCGGAAGGATCTTCCATCAGGACGACATGGCTATCTCACCCAAAAATAGATTTATCCTAAGTCAAAATCCGTTTTCTTTCAGCTTCGTATAAATAGCTAAATCTTTGTGTCGTTATAAAAAATACAAAATACTTTCAAATTTGACATGTTATGCCGATATACGTGATCTTGCGACGAGCTCTGCAACAAAAAGAGCAATTCTATTCATGAAATTAGAAAATACAGTACATACTTATCTCTGATAATGGTATAATGGTATTATACATAGCATAACGAGAAAATATAAGTACAGAAGTGTGATAAACGAAAACATAAGCTATGTTTTGATAACTGTGTTTTCATCTCAAAGTTGTTCAGTACTGTGTACAGGTTGAAGCCTGTAGCTCTATCCCGACTGAAGCTATGTCGGTTTTGTTAAGAATAGTCACTAAGGTTGTACAAATATTTTGTGAATGGATAACAGCGTGATAGCCTACTGCTTAATTTATAAAATAATGGAATTATTTATATATTTTATGTACTATGTAACTTTGGAATGAAGTCTTGGTGCCTAGCAATGAATTTCTCTGAAGTTAGATAAAATTTTAGCATTTTTCAAGTAACACTATTAGGGAAAGGGCTTTTTTTATGATGATTTATTTGAATTGAGCAATATTCCAGGTAAGGTTGCTGTCACCCCAAGATGAAAATGGCTTTTAATCATGACGCCGATGCGATGGAAATAGCCGTATCTTTTCTTTCCTGGCTGCCCCAGCACGCTATCAAGACTTGCCTAGAAGTAGCGTCTCGGGACTCTCACTGACCCTTTCTTTAAAGTTCCCTTAGGAACTCGTAAAACATCGCATCTGTTTGTACTGGATGGAAATCCTTATAAAGTAAGTTGCTTTTAGTTTTTGATTATCTGGAAAGTGTTTTCTTTTCACAAATGGAAATGTGTTATTGGCTAGAAAAACAAGTAACCTTATAGGTTACTTTGAGTGACTGTTCTGTATAGGCTATTGTGTTGAGGGTAGGATAAAATTTCAAGCTTGCAGCAAATGTTTTTATGTTGAACAGGCTGATATAAGTCTCTTTTTATAGTTTACATATGAAATTTGTTTTAATGTTGTTACTGTTTTTAAAATATTTTTATTTAATTGTTCATTACTTCTCATATTTATTTATTTCCTTATATCCTTTCCTCACTGAGCTATTTTTCCCTGTTGGAGCCCTTGGGCTTATAGCATCTTGCTTCTCCAACTAGGTTTATAGCTTAGCTAGTAATAATAATAATAATAATAATAATAATAATAATAATAATAATAATAATAATAATAACCAGATAAAAATGATAATGCTTGGATAGCTTAATTCCTTTTCTATTGTATTACAGAATGGTGTGTAAGGGAAGAACAATAGTAAAAGCCTATGTTAGAGGCCTTTGACTGCTCTGTTGCAGCTAACAACAAGGACAGAGCTCAAGAAGTGTATTTCTCACTACTGCCACTGACCCTGTATTGGTAAGCTCTCATCAACAGCCATTTTTACACCAAGTCCTCAACTTAAAACTTAATGGGTTCCTAAAAACTGTATGCGAGTCAAATTTTAAAATTTGGTCCTAGGGTAAGCATCATTTAACTTGCGTGCCTACAATTTTCAGCAGCAAAGGTCAACAAATAGTCACATTTCGTATTGTAAGTGTCGTCTTGCTTACTGTATTGAATTACATATTGTTTGATTACAGTACTTCATTATGAGGTTTTGATAGAATAACTGAGATTTTATGATTTCATTTTGGATTTGAGGATAGATGTGAGACAGGCAAGAGAGCGTGCTAGAAATAGGAATGAATGGCGAGTGATTGTGACGCAGTTCCGGTAGGCCCTGCTGCTTCCTCCGGTGCCTTAGATGACCGCGGAGGTAGCAGCAGTAGGGGATTCAGCATTATGAAGCTTCATCTGTGGTGGATAACGGGGGAGGTTGGGCTGTGACACCCTAGCAGTACCAGCTGAACTCGGTTGAGTCCCTTATCAGGCTGGGAGGAACGTAGAGAGTAGAGGTCCCCTTTTTGGTTTTTGTTTCATTTGTTGATGTCGGCTATCCCCCAAAATTGGGGGAAGTGCCTTGGTATATGTATGTATTTTGGATTTGTTTGTATCACCAGATGTCTTTGAGGACCTTCTGAAAGTCACTGTTCTTCAGTAGCTAATTTTTATAATTTTTATCAGGAAAGTTTTTTTTATTTTAAATTCAATCTTGGTAATAATTAGAACTAGTAATCAAGCCTTTAGGCTTTCTAGAAATTTTTAAAACTATTCTTCTTTGCTCAATGGGTTAACTACTGCAGTGTAATTGTGCAGTGGCTACTCTCCTCTTGGTAAGGGTAGAAGAGACTCTTTAGCCATGGTAAGCTGCTCTTTTAGGAGAAGGACACTCCGAAATCAAACCAATGTTCTCTAGTCTTGAGTAGTGCCATAGCCTCTGTACCAAGGCCTTCCACTATCCTAGGTTAGAGTTCTCTTGCTTGAGGGTACACTCGGGCACACTATTCTGTCTTATTTCTCTTCCCCATTTTTTTTTTTCTTTTTTTTTTTTTAGTTTTTATAGTTTATATATGAAAGATTTATTTCAATGTTACTGTTCTTAAGATATTTTATTTCAATTGTTAATTACTTATCTTGTAGTTTATTTCATTATTTCTTTTCTGCACTGGGCTATCTTCCCTATCGGAGGACTTGGGTTTATAAATTAGCATCTTGCTTATCCAACTAGGGTTGTAGTTTAGCAAGTAATAATAATAATAATAATAATAATAATAATAGGGTTCAGTAAGAGAGGAGTGAGATTACAGTTGTCCTATAGTCCATTTCTTTTAGCGAGGCAGATTTGCACCGACTCGCAGCGGTGCCCTTTTAGCTCGGAAAAGTTTCCTGATCGCTGATTGGTTAGAATTATCTCGTCCAACCAATCAGCGATCAGGAAACTTTTCCGAGCTAAAGGGGCACCGCTGCGAGTCGGTGCAAATCTGCCTCGCTCAAAGAAATTGACTATAGTTCGTTGATAAGATTTTCCTTCACCAAGAAGGAATTTGAAATGTGCCTGCAAAAATATTTGATTGTGTCGATATATTTTTATTTTCCTAGTCAATATATTTACTATTTCCGGACCTCCATGGATGATAAAATTGCTTAATTTCAGCTTATTGCTATTTTTTATATTATCCTAAATATCAATAATTTAATCAATAGATATTCTATACTTGGTAGTTCTGCTGCTCAGAATTTTCACACATAATTCAGTGAATTGGTTATTTCCAGAGCGCGTTTTATTTGCTTTTAGAATGACTCTGAGAAGTTTTCTTAATAAATTAAACTACAGTAGATTAAAAAGATAATTATAGTATGAAATAATTTTTTGTAGTTTGGATCAATTCTGAATAGAAAGCAAAATGTAGGTATTGAGAAAGCTTTATAAAAATACTTTTAGATAAGTTTTCCTTATAAAGTTTTATAATTTCAATCTAAACAGGAGAGAAAGGACTATTTTGACACTTGCTAAAAAAACTACCTCTTGTGTTAGTATATCATTAATGATGTTAAATTGGTTGAAGCGAGATTGATATTCAGTTTGTTTTCTTTTTAAATTCCTTTGTCTAATATTGTTTATACTTTCAGATGTCAGACCTTGGTATCTGCCTCAAAACTAAAATCAACTTCCAAGCACACTGAAAAGAAAAAGCAAAACAAGATCAAGGCTGTCAATAAGCGAGGGTGGGAGCAGACACGTTTGTTCATCACCCGAGCCAAAAGCAAAGTGAGCTAGTCACAGGTGTGAGGGGGGGAGGGGTAGCTAGCTACCCCTCCCTACCCTAGTAAACCCTCGTTAAAATTCTAATGGCTCGTCATTTCAGCTACGCCGAAAGTAATACCCATATTAAATAGCGTGGTTTGTATTTTGGTTACGGAACCACAAGAATTTTGGATATAAGGCTCAAGCAATGGGTCCTGGGAGTTCATTCATCACCCATATATAGGTGAAGATTAAAATGAAAGGGCAGCTAGTGGCCAAAAAGATACTGTACAACAGCAAGTAATGCATTGATAGTGCTACTACTTCATTTATGAGAGATTCAATTATTTGGATATCCTTTCATATGGAGTTTCAAATCCCAATTAAAGTCGAATGTATTTTTCAAGCGTTTAAAAAAGAAACAAAAAGTTTACTTTTTACTTATTATAATTATTGCTTACCCATATTAAATGTTTTGAGTTTTTTATATATATATTTATCAATCCTATTTGCATTTTAGGCTTATGTGTACACTGATCAGCTATGCTCAAAATCTTGATAATAAAGCGATTGTTGACCATCTTGATTGGTATAATGACCTGAAGAGGGAGAATCTTTTAACTAAACAGCTCTTTTATAGTATTTAAAACAAGTATGGATGTTTTTCAACTTGAGGTAGAATGTATTATACAGTAATGAGACCTTTATAGAAGAATATTCATTAGTAAGAATGATTTTCTCTTGCCAGTCTTCTATTAAATGTAAATTTTCAATATTAAACTTACCCGATAATCATGTAGCTGTCAACTCCGTTGCCCGACAGAATTCTACGGAAGGGATACGCCAGCGATCACTATACTAGAAGGGGGTGTACTCACCAGCGCCACCTGTGGCCAGGTACTGCAGTACTTCTTGTTGACACCACCTCAATTTTTCCTCTGTCGTGCTTCCGGCAAGACGTTCATGGATACGCTTATAATTTTGGAGTATTGTTCACGGTTTTTGGTGAAGTATTTCTCTAAGATTTCAGCTTTCGCTATACTGGAAACTTTTCTATTAGCTTAGATAGCTTTTATTTTGATTTGATTAATGGTTAACGATCTTTTGCTTGATTTGGAATCCCCCTTGACTAGCTCTTTGATTCAAGATGTCCGACCTTTCACAAGCCCCTCCCCATAGACGATGTAGGTCTTGTAATAGGCGTATTCCGAAGGCCTCGGTTGATCCTCACACCGCTTGTTCCGACTGTAGGGAAAGACCCTGTCAGTTGGAAGATCGATGTGAGGAATGCGCCGGACTTTCGGAACTTGAGTTTGTTCGATTCCTTAAATATTCCACTAAGTTAGAAAGAGAGAGAGTTAGGAGGAGTTCTGCTCGCTCTTCGCTTTTTTCCTCACCTCATGATCCTCAACCTTTTCCTCCCCCTGTAGTGGCTACCCCGGAACCTACTATTTGTGCTCAGCCTGATATGTCCGATGTTTTGCGTGCCATTCAGGCTTTAGGTGACAAAGTGGAATCGGTAGTGAGTGACCATAAGTTTCTCTTGGCGGACGTCAAAGAACTTAAGGTCAAAAGTGCAGTGGGAAGTGGTAGTGCCAGTGCTGTGCCAAGTGCTAGTGTCAGTGCGGTGCCGAGTGCTAGTGTCAGGGTCAGTGTTGTGCGTGAGGGTACTTCTGTGCGTGCCAGTCGTCCTCCCAGTCCGGGACCTCTTGCAAGCTCCCAAGCCCAGGGGAGAAGCAATGTCGAAGGGCAAAAGGGTTCGGCAGGCCTTGATCGGCGCACAGAAGTATCCTCGGTGGTTGCGGGCGTGTCTTACAGAGACCGTCACTCCCACCCGCAGACGATTGAGCCCTTATTTTCCTCGTCTGCAGAAGAAATTTCGGGGAGAAAACGCTGGACTCAGGTCTCAAGACCTCTTAAACGTAAAGTCCAGACCTCAAGAGTTCAACAACCCGGATGCAGTCATTGGATTACCTCTGACTCTCCGCAGTCATCAAGTGACTGCACACCTCCTAAGAGAGGTAAGGCGATGCCTCAACAGACCTCATCTTCTGTTAAGGCTTTGCCTCAGCAGACCTTAGCGTCTGTTGATCCCAAGATGACTTTGCTGCAGTCCATGCAGTCGCAGCTTGCGGTCTTAATGCGTGAGTTTCAGGCTGAGAAGCTTACACCTCCTCCTGCGAGCGCTCCGCCTCACCGCAGTCCAGTCTGCCAGGCGTACGAAGTTGAGGTTCCTCAGGCTACCTTACCGCGTTCGGAGTTGCCAGTTACCAGCTTTGTGCAGCAACCTCCACCTTCCTTAAGGCAACCTCAGCAATGGGAACAGGAGTCTTTTGCTTTGAGGCAAGATTTTCTTACGGTTAGACCATCTTCGAGGCAACAACCTCTTGAGGTACGACAACCTCTACCATCCTTGAGTCAGCCACCTCAGCTCTCGCAGCTGCTACCTCAACATTCCTCAAGGCGAGAGCCCCAACTCTTGAGGCTAGCACCTCAGGAACCTCAACTCGTGAGACAGGAACTGCGTTCTGCGCAGCTACTACCTCAACTCTCGCAGCTCACACCTCAAGAACCTCAACTCGTGAGACAGGAACCTGCTACTGCGCATCCACCTCAACCCTTGAAGCAAGCGCAACTCTTGAGACAGGAAACTCATGCTAGGAGTCAGCCACCTCAACGCATGCACCTACCTTCCTCTACTCTACTTGACCAGTCTTTGCAGCCAGAACCTCAGGTTTTAATACAGTCGCCTCTCTCCACACTTGCTCCTCAAACCGCCGCAGAACCTCCTTCATCCCAACCTCTTGACTTTGTCGTTACCAGCCCTCATCCTCTTCAACAGAGACTTGAGGATGAAACCGCAAGTGTTTATGCACCCGCTTGTCAAGATTCTGCTGTTCAGCACACCGCTGTAACTTTACCTCTCGCTTCGCAACACTCTGGTGATGAGGTTTCTGAGGAGGAAGCTGCGCACCTAGATGATCCCTCTTCGGACGTGGAGGAACCCAAGTCTTCTCCTCCCTCCATTGACTTTCGCAAGGTCCTGGCTCTTTTCAGAGAGGTTTACCCGGATCATTTTGTTTCTGCTACCCCTCGCTCTCCTCCATCTGAGTTTTCACTACGCATGCAACCTGTTAAGTCGGCCTATACTAAGCTCGTCTTTGCTAGATCCTCTAAGAGAGCTTTAAGAATATTAGGGGATTGGTTGCAGTCCAAACAGCAACTAGGGAAGACTTCTTTTATGTTCCCTCCTACTAAGCTGACATCTAAGGCGGGCGTATGGTATGCCACAGGAGAGGAACCAGGCTTGGGAGTCCCTGCCTCTGCCCAGGCTGACTTCTCAAGTTTGGTCGACTCCCCACGTAGATCAGCTATGAGGCGCTCTAAGGTCTGCTGGACCTTTTCCGACTTAGACCACTTCTTAAAGGGTATTTTTCATGCCTTTGAGATTTTTAATTTTCTCGACTGGTGCCTGGGGGCCTTGAGCAAGAAGACTGCCCCTGCGGACAAGGACTCAGCCATGCTTATAATGTCCTGTATGGATAAGGCAATTCGGGATGGGTCCGGCGAACTTGCATCAATGTTTGTTTCAGGAGTACTTAAGAAAAGGGAACAGCTTTGCACTTTTCTTTCTACTGGCATCACCTCTTGTCAAAGGTCTCAGTTACTTTTTGCTCCGCTTTCTAAGTTCCTGTTTCCTGAGGAGCTTATCAAGGAATTGTCTGCGGCCCTTATTCAGAAGGACACTCATGACCTTGTGGCCTCTTCAGCTCGTAAGGCTAAGGTTGCTCCTTCAGTTCCCAAAACTTACCGCACCCCAGTAGCCGATACTCCTGCTACGAGATTTATTCCGCCCTTTCGTGGCAGAGCCCCCAGCCGAGGAAGTACCCGTCCAGACTCTTCCAGGAGCAGGTCTAGGAAAGGTCCCAAGACTTCAAAAGGCAAACACTGACTCTCCTCCTCTCCAGACAGCAGTAGGAGCCAGACTCAAGACCTTCTGGCAAACTTGGGAAAGAAGAGGTGCAGACGCCCAGTCTGTCAAGTGGCTAAGGGAGGGTTACAGGATACCATTCTGCCGCAATCCCCCTCTGACCACTTCTCCCATCAACCTCTCTCCCAACTACAAGGAAAAGGACAAGAGGCTAGCGTTGCACCAGGAGGTGTCGCTCCTGTTACAGAAGAAGGCAGTGGTGATAGTCCGGGACCATCAATCCCCGGGCTTCTACAACCGTCTCTTTCTGGTGGCCAAGAAGACAGGAGGTTGGAGACCGGTGCTGGACGTCAGCGCGCTCAATGCTTATGTCACCAAGCAGACGTTCACTATGGAGACGACGAAGTCGGTCCTAGCAGCGGTCAGGCAGGAGGACTGGATGGTCTCGTTGGATCTGAAAGACGCTTACTTTCACGTTCCTATTCATCCAGACTCCCAACCTTTCCTGAGATTCGTTTTCGGAAAGGTTGTGTACCAATTCCAAGCCCTGTGTTTTGGCCTAAGCACAGCTCCTATGGTGTTTACGCATCTGATGAGGAATATTGCAAAATTCCTCCACTCTTCGAACATCAGAGCCTCCCTTTATTTAGACGACTGGCTGTTAAGAGCCCCCACAAGTCGTCGCTGTCTGGAGAGTCTCAACTGGACTTTGGACTTGATCAAAGAACTGGGTCTATTGGTCAACTTAGAAAAGTCCCTACTCATTCCCTCCCAATCCATCGTTTACCTGGGAATGGAGATTCGGAGTCAGGCTTTTCGGGCTTTTCCATCGGCCCCAAGGATAAGCCAAGCCCTAGAATGCATCCTGAGCATGCTGAAGAGGAACAGTTGCTCGGTGAGACAGTGGATGAGTCTAACAGGGACTCTGTCATCGTTAGCCCTGTTCGTCGAGTTAGGGAGACTCCACCTCCGCCCTCTCCAATTCCATCTAGCAGCTCATTGGGACAAGGAATTGACGCTCGAAGCAGTCTCTATTCCGGTCACCAAAGAGATGAAGACTACTCTCTTGTGGTGGAAAACCAACATCCTTCTCAAGGAGGGTCTATCGTTAGCGATTCAGACCCCCAATCTTCATCTCTTCTCGGACGCATCAGACTCGGGCTGGGGCGCGACCTTGAACGGACAGGAATGCTTGGGAACATGGAACAAGGAACAGGAAACGCTCCACATCAACTGCAAGGAGCTGCTGGCAGTTCATCTGGCCCTAATGAACTTCAAGTCCCTCCTGTTTGGCAAGGTGGTGGAGGTGAACTCCGACAACACCACAGCCTTGGCTTACATCTCCAAGCAGGGGGGGACCCATTCGAGGAAGCTGTACGAGATAGCAAGGGACCTCCTCATTTGGTCAAGAAGTCTAAACCTCACTCTGGTAACGAGGTTCATTCAGGGCAACATGAACGTCTCAGCAGATCGCCTCAGCAGAAAAGATCAAGTCATCCCCACGGAATGGACCCTTCATAAGAGCGTGTGCAACAGACTTTGGACCTTGTGGGGTCAGCCTACGATAGATCTGTTCGCCACCTCCATGACCAAGAGGCTTCCTTTGTACTGTTCCCCAGTTCCAGACCCAGCAGCAGTTCACGTGGATGCTTTTCTGCTGAATTGGTCCCATCTCGACCTATATGCATTCCCGCCGTTCAAGATCATCAACAGAGTCATTCAGAAGTTCGTCTCGCACGAAGGGACACGGCTGACGCTGGTTGCTCCCCTTTGGCCTGCAAGAGAATGGTTCACAGAGGTACTACAATGGCTGGTCGACGTTCCCAGGACTCTCCCTCTAAGAGTGGACCTTCTACGTCAACCTCACGTAAACAAGGTACACCCAAACCTCCACACTCTTCGTCTGACTGCCTTCAGACTGTCGAAAGATTCGCTAGAGCTAGAGGCTTTTCGAAGGAGGCAGCCAGAGCGATTGCCAGAGCAAGGAGGGTATCCACTCGTAGAGTCTACCAATCCAAGTGGGAAGTCTTCCGAAGCTGGTGCAGAGCCAATGCAGTTTCCTCTACCAATACCTCTGTAACCCAGGTAGCTGACTTCCTATTACATCTTAGGAATGTGAGATCCCTTTCGGCTCCGACGATTAAAGGGTACAGAAGTATGTTGGCTTCAGTTCTCCGCCACAGAGGTTTGGACCTTTCATCCAACAAGGACCTTCAAGACATCCTTAAATCTTTCGAGACTTCTAAAGAACGTCGTCTATCCACTCCAGGCTGGAATCTAGACGTAGCCTTAAGGTTCCTTATGTCTCCTAGGTTCGAACCTCTCCAGTCAGCTTCCTTCAAAGACTTTACTCTCAAAACTCTTTTCCTCGTCTGCCTTGCAACAGCTAAAAGAGTTAGTGAGGTTCACGCCTTCAGCAAGAACATTGGGTTCACATCCGAATCAGCAACATGTTCTTTACAGCTCGGATTTTTAGCTAAGAATGAACTTCCTTCACGTCCTTGGCCTAGATCGTTTGAAATTCCTAGCCTTTCCAACATGGTGGGTAACGAGCTAGAAAGAGTTCTTTGCCCTGTCAGAGCTCTGAAATACTATCTTAATAGGTCAAAACCTATACGAGGACAGTCAGAAGCCTTATGGTGTGCAATCAAGAAACCTTCGATGCCTATGTCCAAAAACGCAGTTTCGTATTATATAAGGCTTCTGATTAGAGAAGCCCATTCTCACATGAAGGATGAAGACCTTGCTTTGCTGAAGGTAAGGACCCACGAAGTGAGAGCTGTAGCCACTTCGATGGCCTTTAAACAGAACCGTTCTCTGCAGAGCATTATGGATGCAACTTATTGGAGGAGCAAGTCAGTGTTTGCATCATTTTATCTTAAAGATGTCCAGTCTCTTTACGAGAACTGCTACACCCTGGGACCATTCGTAGCAGCGAGTGCAGTAGTAGGTGAGGGCTCAGCCACTACATTCCCTTAATCCCATAACCTTTTTTAACCTTTCTCTTGAATGCTTTTATTGTTGTTTTTTGGTTGTTACGGTAGGCTAAGAAGCCTTCCGCATCCTTTTTGATTTGGCGGGTGGTCAATTCGTTCTTGAGAAGCGCCTGGGTTAAAGGTTGTGTAGAGGTCCTTTAGTATGGGTTGCAGCCCTGTATACTTCAGCACCTTTGGGTTGTTCAGCCTCCTAAGAGGAACGCTGCGCTCAGTAAGGAAGACGAACTTATTAAAGGCAGAGTAATGGTTCAAGTCGACTTCCTTACCAGGTACTTATAATTTCATTGTTATTTTGAATAACTGATAACATGAAATACGGGATACTTAGCTATCTTATAGTCATGTACACTGGTTTTCACCCACCTCCCTGGGTGTGAATCAGCTACATGATTATCGGGTAAGTTTAATATTGAAAAATGTTATTTTCATTAGTAAAATAAATTTTTGAATATACTTACCCGATAATCATGATTTGATTGACCCACCCTTCCTCCCCATAGAGAACCAGTGGACCGAGGAAAAATTGAGGTGGTGTCAACAAGAAGTACTGCAGTACCTGGCCACAGGTGGCGCTGGTGAGTACACCCCCTTCTAGTATAGTGATCGCTGGCGTATCCCTTCCGTAGAATTCTGTCGGGCAACGGAGTTGACAGCTACATGATTATCGGGTAAGTATATTCAAAAATTTATTTTACTAATGAAAATAACATATTTCAGTTATTGTGTAATATGAGTGTCTCTTTCACTGGGGAATTTACCTTTGTGCTGAATTAATAACACTTCTTGAACAGATGTTTTTGCCTCAATCAACAGTATCAAATCTATATATAAATTTTGTTTAAATTGAATAAGTGAATTTTATTTATTTCCATCCTAAATTAATGTAAATGATCGTGCACTGCTCCCAATTGCCAGTCTTATAAGAATTTTTCTTTATTAATTTTCCAAACTTCACCTGATGTTCACATATACTTCTCCAAAATCTTGTTTGCTTCCTTACGTTGATGCTTACCCCAAAAGCTGAAAAATTTCCCTGTTTTCTTTCCTTTTAATAGACTTAATAGCTTCCTGGCTAGTACAGTGGTAGCGAGTTTGCCTAAGCATTCGAATGGCGGCAGATGGATCCCCGCCCGGGACCGTGAGTTTAAGCTGTTTACTGGAGAGGCCACTGCTGTGGTTGGGCACCTCAGTTTGGGGGGTAGGGCTTTCCTGCTTGACTTTCTGGTGAGCATCTATTCTGATGAACCTGGAACTCAAACCAGATACCTTTTAACCTGCAAGTCTCTAGTATAGTATTGAGACAATTAGACAGCGTTGGTTGGCCCACTGTCTTCTCTATCAGTCTGCATCGATCTAAAGAAAACTTTTACTGACATATTCCGCTGATGTTTTTTTCTTGTTATTAGCTTCATTTTGTAATTGTTCAATCTAGTTCAACTGGTGTGATCATATTTTCTCTTCTGTAAAAAGAATTTCTTCAATGATCGATGAAATTACATTTCCCAAAGCAATAACTTTTATGTAGGTAATACTCTGTTTAATCTACTATGCTGCCATTGCCTCGGTATGTATCATCATTACAAATTTATTCAAAAGTATTAGTTCTGATATGGAATGCTAGAATTAGTTTCAACATATCTCAGTAATGAGAGTGGCATAGTTGATGTTAGTGTTGAGAGAGAGTTGTTTGTTGTCATTCACAAATTCCACCCAGTTATGAAATCCTTTCCTTCATGTGTACACAAACTGGATAACTTATTAACCCTTTTACCCCCAGGCTATTTAGAAATTTCCAACCCTTAACCCCCAGGGTTTTTTTTTTCCCAGCACATTTTAGTTTATATTTTTTTAAATTACTCTAACAGTCTTAATTTTTGTCATAGAGAGGTCAGGTTGGTCTCATTTTCTTGGAAAATGCCTGAATCTTCTCAAAAAATTATCAAAAATATGAAAAAAATATTTTTTATAGCATTTTTTTTGCAAGGATGTACCAGTACGTCCATGGAGGTAAAGGGATGGCTTTTGTGAAACGTACCAGTACGTCTTTTGGGAGTAAAAGGGTTAAAAGGAGGAATACAAAGAGTTATAGTTGTTTCTCCGGGCTCATATAATTTTGTCTCTTGTTCCGAAAGCTTCTGGTTGTTGGAGATGGTTCTAAATGTTTCTATTCTCAAGTAACTAGTAACTAGTAACTAGTAACCAGGTTCTTCACTGAGAGCCCTAGAATTATAGTTTCAGGACATAGGAAATTATCGTGCTGATCTGGTATCAAGGCTTTAGGCTGTAGTCAATTTCAAGTTGTATTGTTTGATTTAATCTCAATCTTATTTTTGGATTAACTTGAACCTGTTTCTTTTCCAGGCAGGGTTGAAAAGAATTTGTGCTTTTGGTCAAAATTTTTAACAGTAAATTTTTCCAAAAATATAATCCTTGAAATTGTGCTTTTGGTCAAAGTTATTAATAGTAAGTTTGTCCAAAAGCAGATGAATTCTTGAACTATTTATAGATCCCTCCTGTTCTATTCAGGTTGAATCCTTTCAAATTTATTTAAAGCTGGTTTTGGACAGGCCAGGAAAGATCAGAAAACTGTATGCCAGGAAAGATAAAGAATATGCCGGGAAAGATCCAAGATTCGAAAACAGTTTGTACTCAGATTAAGGCGTCGACAAAACTTTTGGTCGATGGGATGCTTATCAACATCTTTGAGTTGCAAGCTAAATGTCTTGTGATGCTGGCAGGATGAAATGAAATTATATCATCATCTGTGGGGAACTTGGTCAATTGAAGTCACAGATACTAATAATGCTATTAAAGGTACTAGTTCTCTCAGAGGATCTACTGAAGGAATGGCGATTGATGTACACTGGTAGCATAGCAGCTTGAACATTTATAACATCAAGAAACAAGATGATCAAGTCGGAAACACTTTCATTTTTCTGACTGAAGAACTTTTTATGTAAGACGTAGGATAAGGAGATCTTCCCCCTGTCCCAGTTTACATATAAAAGGACTAGTTGTTACATCAAATGTATGTGAACATAAGGAAACGTTAGAGATGGCAAATTGGTGAACAAGAAAATATCATCTATTTCTCTAGCTCAACATCCTCAAGTTGGGGCAGTGAATGGAATTTTTCAGTAATGGTGTAATATAGATATGTGATATACACCTATTTGCCAAGATTTGTTTAGTAAAATCAATTCTATTTACCATGGCATATTCCCCAATTTTGTGTGGTAGCCTTACAAGGGACTTAGCTGAGTTTGGTTGGTATTCCTAAGGTGCTATAGCCCACCCTTCCCTGTTTTCCACCGCTAATGTAACTTCATAGGCTGACTTCCGTACTGCCGCTGCCTCAATGCACACCAGGGTGACCCGACATAACAGCGTGGCCTATTGAAACTGTGGCACAATCAGTTGCCATTCATCTCTAGTAAATAAATATTCCCCCATTAATTTTAACCTATAGAAAGGATCTCCTTTCAGACATTGACACACTTTATCTTAGTCTTAGCATCAGCTTAAAGAGTATGCAAGTTGTAGGTTGCCTCAGTCCAAGTGGTCTTCAATATAAGGGTATCATGATTCCACTGTTACTGGGTTTCAGAGCCAAAATTGTTCGAATAATATTACCCTTTTCATATCTTCGTACTCCTGTGTCCTGAGATGCAATCAAAGGGAGGGATGAGATATTTTCAGTTAACCCATCTGATGCTTATTCTCATGTTCCACTTCACTAAGGTTCATAGAACTACCTCAAGTTTCTATGGTTTCTTAAGACAAAAGTTATTATTCTTAATTGATAAACTTTGCGGTAAAGTTGTCCCTTTAGTTTATTGGTAAATTATGTAATGTTAAAGTAGCGTTAACTATTTTTTTCCTTTCTTTTTTGAGAAATGTTTAGTCGGTTATAGATGTATTTAATGCAAAGGTCCTGGAGTTGATAAAATACTTTGTATATTTTGGAGGGATGTTTCTGCAAGGCCTAAACTAAGTGATCATGGTCCTCTGCATTCTGCTTTGACTACCAATCTTTGTTGTCTAATTCTTGTAATAAATTTCCTGACAACTGATTGCCAATAATTGGAAACTTGTACATATATATATATATATATATATATATATATATATATATATATATCTATCTATCTATCTATCTATCTATCTATCTATCTATCTATCTATCTATCTATCTATCTATATATATATATATATATATATATATATATATATATATATATATATATCACTTCACTTCACTTCACTTCACTTCCACTCCCAGGTAGGCTTTCAGCCTGTCAGTGGAATCAGTTGTCTTCTCCACTCAATTCTGTTTTCAAAAATTCCCTCTCTTCTCAGCTGTTCAATTGTTGGCATGTTGTTCTTTGTCAAAATCTCTTCAATTCCATCCCTCCAGCGTTTACGTGGTCTACCTCTTGATCTCCTCCCACCAGGCGTCCAGTCCCATCTCTTCCTTGCAATTCTATTTCCATCCATTCTCATTAAATGTCCCAACCATCTCAGCTGTCCCTTCTCAATCTTGTTCAACATAGGAGATACCCCAACCATCCTTCTAAAATCTACATTTCTTATTCTATCTCTTCTTGTTTTGTGCATTATTGTTCTCAGGATTTTCATCTCTGAAGCTTGGACTCTGCTCCTGCCTTTGATGGTCATTGTCCATCTCTCTGAACCATATGTCATGATTGGTGTTAGTAATCCTTCAAATATGGTTTTCTTTACTTCTATAGGTACGTATGCATCTCTCATAATTGGATAGAGTGCTCCACAGCATTTATTCAGCAATAGGTTAGGACAGGCCTAGCAAGCCGCTAACTGAATCTTTAACGCTCGAGAAACTCAAGGATCAGTTGTCAGATGTAAATATATACATATATATATATATATATATATATATATATATATATATATATATATATATATACATATACATATACATATACATATACATATACATATACATATATATATATATATATATATATATATATATATATATATATATATATATATATATATATATATATAGCTAAGCTACAACTCTAGTTGTAAAAGCAGGCTGCTGTAGGTCCAAGGGCTCCAACAAGGAAAATATCAAAGTGAGGAAAGGATATAAGGAAACATAGAATAGTGTGCCTGGGTGTAGCCTTAAGCAAGAGAACTCTAACCCAAGACAGTGGAAGACCATGGTACAGAGGCTATAGCACTACCCAAGACTAGAGTACAATACAGCATTTTAGTTTTAGAGTATCCTTCTGAAGAACTGTTTACCATAGCTAAAGAGTCTCTTCTACTCTCACCAAAAGGAAAGTAGCTACTGAACAACTGCAATACAGTTGTTAACCCCTTCAGTGAAGAAGAATTATTTGGTTATCTTAGTGTTGTCAGGTGTATGAGGAGAGAGGAAAGTGTGCAAAGAATAGGCCAGACTATTCAGTGTATGTGTAGGCAAAGAAAATTGAGCCATAACCAGAAAGGAATCTATTGTAACACTATCTGGCCAATCAAAGGGCCCAATAACTCTCCAACGGTAGTTTCTCAGTGGGTGGCTGGAGCCATGGCCAGCCTACTACCTACAGGTACGCAATTCTTGTTGTGCAAATGAAGCCTAGAGCAAGTTGCAAAAAGGCACCATAAAATTTTCTGGTGTCACATTGCCATCCTTCTGTAGTGCCAGTCAAGGCTTGCATTTGTTAGCATGGCTATTTAATTTAAACTATGTCATCTTCCTACGTAAAGTAAAGCATAGCAGTTTTACACGTCATTAGGCATTTTCTTCAATGGTACCTATTGGAAACAACCCTGTCTTCGTAATGTGTTGGACTGGGGCTTGAGACCAGTGCAACCTCGATTGTTTCTTATAGTGTATACAACCTCGCCAACCTTGTGAGCTAAGGTAGGTGATTTGAGGGGAGTCTCTAGGTCTACATATTGTTATAAGCAGCCATTGTCTGACCCTCCGATATCCTCGCTTGGGTGGAGAGGGGGCTTGGACACTGATCATATGTATATAAGGTCAGTCTCCAGGGCATTGTCACTGTCCCTTGCTTCTTCCATTCATGTGCGACCTTTAAAGAACAATAGCCATCAAACCATCGCTCAATGCTGGTGTCTGCAAAATCTGCTATGATGAACACAAGCTTAGGTATAACGGTAAGTGGATTCATCAACATATGGTGTTCTCTTTTTCAATGCAAAGTACAGCCGTCAACCTTCCTAAATCATTCACATTTTTAATCATACAGGTATTTAAAAATGTCTAGGCCTACTGATATACAGGAGGAGTTTGAAATTCTAAGTCTTTTCGGGGTTGATGTTTAATGTCCAGTAGTTCACCTCTTCATGACAATGGATGTCATTTGTTCTTAGAATTAATTTTAAATGTCAAGAAAATACCAAAGTTAAGAGAGTCGGCAATGCGATTTACATGTTACCTGATGCATGTCCGTACCCTACGTATTTGGATGTCCTTTTTTTAAATTATTAAATCTATCATATTCAACCTTGTCTTACTGCTTCTTTGTGTTAAGTCCACCTATTAATAGTATTATTATTAGTTGCTGTGCTACAACCCTAGTTGGAAGAGCAGGATTCTAAAAGCCGAAGGGCTCCAACAGGGAAAAGGAGCCCAGTGAGGAAAGGTAACAAGAAAATAAATAAACTACAAGAGAAGTAACTAACAATTAATGTAGAATATTTTAACAACATGAAAATAGATCTTTCATATATAAATTATAAAAGCTAAAGAAAAAAAAATAGAGGAAGAGAAATATGATGATAGTTTGCCCGAGTGTACCCTCAGGCAAGAGAACTCTGTACACTCTTCTGCAATTAGGCTACTGTAGGCCTACTATATCTGCTGATGTGGCCCAATGCTAAATGTCTAAAATTAAAATCAACTATTCTAATACAGTTCAAGGTTCTTCTTGTGTTTGTCAACTATATTCACAACTAAAGAAATACGTAAATCTAGATTTGAGTGGCATTTGTTATAATGACGTCATCTGTGTTAAGCAGCTCTTCTAAGAGAAGAGCATTCTAAAATCAAACCATTGTTCTCTGGTCTTGGGTAGTGACATAACCTCTGCACCATGGTCTTCTTCCACTGGCTTGTGGTAGAGCTCTCTTGTTTGAGGGTACACTCAGGCACATTATTTGTTTTCTTATTTCCTTTCCTCACTGGGATATTTTCCTTGTTGGAGCTTTTGGGCTTATAGTATATTGCTTTTCCAACTAGGGCTGTAGCTTAGTCAGTAATGATAATACTCTAATAGCAATCTATTTACAGAAGTATACAGTAGACCTATACCAAAATGCTCAACTTGTATAAGTGTGTGCATAATTTTTAGATCTTTAATCTAATTTTAAAATGAAATTAAGCAGCTGCTTTTAATGTAAAACATTGTGTATTTCCAATTCCATTTGGTGTTCAATAAAATGCATCAACCAAACTTAATTCCTTCATTTCAAAACTCCTCCATTCACCCAGTGTGAACTTGGCAACAAATACATCACAAAGGATATAGTTACATCGTTTAACTGCTTCTTTAATCCGTCAAAACTATTAGAAGGGTATTTACATAACATCTCCCTTCATTTAAAAGATAAATGTTTGTAAAGATAGTTAAACAGACATAGGCTAATACTGGTTTACATGAAGTCTATAGGCTAACTATAAATGGAGCCTTTGTACATTAGCGGCCAGTTCCTCCCATGTGTATAAGAATGGATACCAGCTAACCTAAACTTCCTACCCCCATAACCTAACCTACATGCCATGTCCTTACTTGCCTAATAGGGGTTACCCCCTGCCCCTGTGATCCCCCTTATACTGCTGTATTCTTAGCCATCATCCTACATACAGGTGGCCGCTATTATACATACACCCTCTATAAATCCTAGTTTGTGGTGATAGTTTAACTATTCTCAAGTGAATCTTACTAATTTTGTACCATACAACTATATAAGTTATGGAAGATAATATTCCTAAGGGCATTAACTCATAAATTTGCTAAGAGAACTTTATAACAAGAAAAAAAAAATTTCTTGCTGGTTAAATATATCATAGTTACCCTTAAATAAAGTTTTCTCTAAATAAAAAGTCGCACCGTTTTCTTTTCTTTAAGCCCGCTGATTCAGGGGTAACTTGATTGTATATTTCACTCGTATACTGTATATCTATTAAATATTAAATTATATTCATACTAATATCTTATGAACTCCTATTATAATTGAATTAATCTATTGGAAGAATTTTTAAATATATCCTAAGCAAAATACTATAATTTTAGCCGATGAAAAAGCTATAGAAAGCAGGCTATGGTGGAGGTCTCCGATTGAATAAAGCAATTCTTTAACCAGGGGGACAACTTGTTGAGAAGTTGTCCCCAAATCTGTGAATTTCTAGAGGTTTTGGGGACATATCAAATGTGCAAATTCCCATACATCTGGTAACTGAAAAAACACTCTACTGTAAATACTCATGAATAATTCTGTCTTCAATAAGATTTATAATAACTTAATTACGTTTTATTGTTTTCCTGTGGTATGAAATTCATTACAATTATAATTTGATTAATATATCTTCCAGAGCACAACTGTAATCAGAACATTAGTTCAATATTAAATAACCAAATTTTACTGTTTGTGGTTTCACAAACACCATAATTAAATAAATACAGAATGTATTATAATAATAGAAGATAGTGTATACACAATACACCATTTTATAAGCAACAGATTTAATTGCGTTGAAAAATGCCTGGAGAAACTACTTCTGGTCTGGGGAACTTTTAGAGACCTTCTAGGAATATCCCTAACAGTGTAGACTATAGAAGAAGATTCATTTCTGTCTGACACAGAGAGGAAGAAGGAAGTGTGTGTCTTGTCTTTGAACTTGTGATTCTGTGAAGAATGAAGGATTTAAGGGGTAAGGAGAGACACATTTTACAAGGTTTATTTCTTTTTATTATGTTCTTGATGCTGTTTTATTACTTACAATACTTTTGATTCTAATATATTATGTGTTGTAGGTTTCCATGATTGATAGTTAACCATCGAATTTTTTTTAGAGGTCTTTTATTGGCGAAGAATTTTTCATGAAAAGACATTTCTCGAAATGCTCTTTTTAGCATGTGGTGTTGATTCAATAGTCAGTGAAAATGTGAAAAGTTATTAGATGAGTTTTTTTCTAGATGTGACTTTTAACTTTTCGATTAACAATAGGATGGTGTATAACTGTAGCTGTGTAGTTTGAGTTCCAAATGGGGACACTGTAATCACCAATAATACAATTCTCTTGCTTTAGGGAACATCCATTGTCTCGCTACATTAGTTTAAAAGTCCTTGTCCAGCCACGCACACTAATTACTCTCTCTCTCTCTCTCTCTCTCTCCTCTCTCTCTTGAAAAGTCCTCTCTCTCAGCTCTCTCTCTCTCTCTCTCTCTCTCTCTCTCTCTCTCTCTCTCTCTCTCTCAAATCCATTGAAATACTAAATATTCGGAAGTGTATCCCTCAGCACATGTACTTACACAGAAGTGTTTGGTAGAATAAGAGGCTTAGTTTTGATCTAAAGGGACTATATACCACTAATAAATTGAAATCAAGTTTGAATTAAAACAGGAAATTATCGCGATAAAAGCACAAGTATAAGCATGGCTTTTTATTTAGATTTTTAGAGGATAAACTTGGGAAAACCTTTATATATATATATATATATATATATATATATATATATATATATATATATATATACACGCATATATATATATATATATATATATATATATATATATATATATAGAGAGAGAGAGAGAGAGAGAGAGAGAGAGAGAGAGAGAGAGAGAGAGAGAGAGAGAGAGAGAGAGAGAGGAGAGAGAGAGACTATTTTGTATGCAACTCATGGTTTTTTTTTCATTCCAATAGCAGACGTTTAATTACCTCATTAGTTAATGACTAATTAACTCTTAATGATAAACGAAGAACAAATATGCAGAAAACCAGTTCCGTCTGGTTGGTCGAAAAAAACAGGCAAGGAACCCCATCCCCCTTACAGTAAGAGTTGTCAGGGAATTCCCAAAAAGAAGAAAAAAAAAAATTAGTTTTTAATCTGGAAATGGGAGGCCTTATTTAGTAATTAATACTAAGACTTCGTTTAGTATCAAGGTAAAAAGTTGAATTTGTTTTGCATTAATTAATTTTGTTACTAAATAATGATTACCTTTATTTGCAACAATATCAATTTATGAAAAAAAAAAAAAATGGTTATTAGTGATCCACATTATTGCATGAAATTTTTATCCTATCTTTAATACGTTATGGATTAAGCAACTTGAAGCGAAGGCGTGACTATAACTGTAATAATTAGCATAAAAGATAATTTGACTTTAAGGCTGGTTGTAAAGGATCAGTGCTTCTCTTTTTAACCATTATACCTTTAGTGGAGATGCTACAACTGTTATAATTATAATCTGGCGGAGTAGGCCTACATATTTTTAATGACTTTTAATTGTTCACATTTGAAATTGTGGTAAAGAACGACTCAAAATGGTTGAGCATTGGTTTCACAATCGTGTAACGTAGACTGTAACGTCATACAGCAGTGGGAATCTTTCTTTGAAGTTACAATTTACGTATCAAATTCCAAATGACTTAATTGTTACGTCATTTTTGCCTTTCTAGGTGACATAGACACACTTGCATGAGTTACTCATCTGGCAATAATCGTGACTTTTCTTAAATATTAATTGTTGTAAAAATAAAAAAAAACCTGTCATAGGTTATAGGTTTCATTGCACACAAAAACTGGAGTCACCTCCTGAAACAATAGAAACAGCCACTATTACAACACGTACTACCTTACATGACAATAACAAACAAATGCATCAAAGTAAGGGCCAGACAACACAGGGACATCCACAAGCAATAATATGCGCGAAGACACACAAATAGCAACATAATAAGCTGGTAAATGCAAGCAGAGAAACACAACGTACATGAGAGCATAAATGTAAAACTACATTGAACATATATTACCACAGTTTTATTTTGGAGTGTCCTTCTCCTAGAAGAGCTGCTTACCATAGCTAAAGAGTCTCTTCTACCCTTGCCAAGAGAAAAGTAGCCACTGGGGGCAAATGGGTTCAAATTATTGGAGCTAAGATACATATATATGTTTAATATAAATTATAGAGGTTTCAAATATGCGATACCAAGACTCAATGAGTCTTCACTGGACATACGAAAGACTAAATATATTATTAAGGCTTTCAAGTTTCGACAATTTCAACATTTTATATCTTAAAAAGTCTGTACTTGCTCGAACAATTTGATAATACGTAAATATATTACGTGAATTTGCTTGTTTGTTAACAGCAGCCCATAAACTAGAGGAACCTTCTCCCTTATACATTTTTACCGGGAAATATCTGATGTCTAATTGGCTGGTTGTCTGTGACATCAGACCCTCGTATTTATGAATGAAGGTCACGGTGAAAAACCTATACGTATTTTAGATTAACCAGAGCTTGAAAAAATATATTTTACAAAAAATAGTCTTAATAATACTATCAATTATAAAATGAAATAAATAAAAAATCTTATTAAAGGCTGTAAATTAGATAAATAAGTTGTATTCGAAGGAATAATTGACTAACTTTCTGGCTACGATGATATATGTGTGTGTGTTCGTTTGTGCGTAAAGTCATAGAAAAACCTATACGTATTTTAAATTAATTAGAGCTTGAAAAAAATTATTTTACAGAAAATAATCTTAATAATACTATTAATTCAAAATAAAATAAATAAGAAATCTTATTAAAGGCTGTAAGTTAGATAAATAAGTCATATTTGAAGGAATAATTTACTAACTTTATGGCTACGATGTTCCATGCATGTGTTCGTTTGTGCGTGAACGAAGGCAACAACCAATCACAGCTGAGGAAGATGTAGCCAATCAGAGGACTGGAATGTACCACCAAGAGTAACGGGAGCTTATGAGTTGCTGTTGGAGAAACCCTGCCCAATTGCCCGTAAATTTACATTAAAACGCTTACGAAAAACATTAATAGGATGAAAAAAAAAAACGTCATTAGCTACAGCGTTTGCGCGAAATGGCTCCCGTGAAGCTGATTTTTTTTGTCAACAGCAGCTCATAAGTCGAAGGAACCCTCTCGTCTTATGCATTTTTAGCGCGAAATATCTGTCGACTCATTGGCTGAGACGTCCTCTGCTGTGATTGGTTGTAGTATGTGACGTCATATATGTCCTCTGCTATGATTGGTTGTATTATGTGACGTCATGTACTCCCTCTTCTGTGATTGGTGGTTATATGTGACGTCAGGCAATAGTATTTTATGAATGAATTCGACTCGGTAGGAGTGAAATAACTATACATATTATAGATGAATTAGGCCTTATAAATTATATTTTTTCCTAATACCAAACTTACGATAGAATTAATTTACTAATCAAATAGATAATGAATCTTGTTCAATTGCTTAAGCTGAATAAATACGTATTTTTGAAGGATTAAATTGTCTACGATTTGGCTACAATGTTAAACGATGTTACCTTGGGGTAAAAAAAAAAACTATACGTATTTTAGATTAACTGGACTTTAAAAAATAAATTTTACAAAAAATAATCTTAGTCATATTATCTACTTTGAATTAAAGTAAATAAAGAATTTTAATAAAGGTTGTAAATTACATAAATAAGTCATATTTGAAGGAATAGTTGACTGATTTTCTGGCTACGATGTTCTATGCATTTGTTCGTTTGTGCGTGAACGAAGGCAATAACCAATCACAGCTGAGAAGATACAGCCAATCAGAGGCTGGATTATCCCGACAAGAGAGAGTTTCTGCGATTTATGAGCTGTTGCTCGAGAAATCTGTTACTTATTTATTACCTTAAAAGTTCAAATGCTTTGACATTATTTACTCGCTCGCCAACAGCAGCCACAATCCTGTGGAACCCTCTCGCCTTTATGTATATTTAGCGGGAAATATCTGTTGTCTCATCGGATGATTCGTCCTCTGCTGTGATTGGTGGTTACATGTGACGTCATAGAACTGTACTTTTTGAATGAAATTACGTATCAGACCTGGGAGGGGGAAATACCTATACGTATATCAGATGAATTAGGACTTAGATAATTAGATTTTATAAAAATAACCTTGTAAAAGTTAGTACTTCTTTAACCTATCAAATAAAGGCTCTTATTAAAGGCTGCAAATTAAATAAATACGCCAAATTTGAAAGAATAATAGTCTGAGAGCTTTGCCTTACAGTGGACTAGAAACGGTTACATTTGTTGTTGATATATATATATATATATATATATATATGTGTGTGTGTGTGTGTGTGTGTGTGTGTATAAATCACTGACGTCCTATTGTCATATCATGCAACTTGGCGCCCAAAATCTTTCCTAAAACCTCTAACTCATTCCAAAGGACGAAGCAATATGAAACTATCGCTCAATTCAGAAGAAAATTCCACACTCAACCGGACGAAAATAATATGAAAATATCGCTCAATTCAGAGGAAGAACAGAAAGGGTTCCAAGTCCGAGTGCTTTTAAAGTAACATCATCACCATAATAATAATAATAATAATAATAATAATAATGTTTTTTTAATTAGATATACTTTTTGGCCTTTTCTTGTCAACATTGCTTATATATTTTTCATTGGCATTTTTGTTTATTATAAAGCTTCATATATGGCCAAGGCATATAATGAGAATGGCAGACAATAAATAGATGGACATAAAGAATAAATGGTAGTAGATTGGTCAGGGCACCAGCCACCCGTTGAAATACTACCGCTAGAGAGTCATGGGGTCTTTTGACTGGCCAGACAGTACTACATTAGATCCTTCTCTCTGGTTACGGTTCGTTTTCCCTTTGCCTACATATACACACCGTATAGTCTGGCCCATTCTTTACATATTCTCCTCTGTCCTCATACACCTGACAAAACAGATTACCAAACAATTCTTCTTCACTTTGGGTTACTGTAACTTAATTGTTCAGTGGCCATTTTTCTCTTGGTAAGGGTGGAAGAGACTCTTTAGCTATGGTAAGCAGCTCTTCTAGGAGAAGGACACTCCAATATCAAACCATTGTTCTTTAGTCTTGGGTAGTGACATAGTATACTGTACCATAGTCTTCCACTGCCTTGGGGGGTGGAGGGGGGTGTGGGGTGGGGGGTGGGGTGAGTAGAAACGTCCTGCAAAAAAGACTGGTGAGAATCATAAGCTCCAGTGATTGCTTGGCTCATACATGATACATCGCCACTCTTCCGGTCGCTCTCGATATTGAAGGTGGAAGACGCTTATAATGTTATTATTATTATTATCATTATTTTCTAATCTACAACCCTAGTTGAAAGCAGGATGCTATAAGCCCAGGGGGCCCCAAAAGGGAAAATAGCCCTTTATGAATATGATGTTCCAGACACTTAAATTAAACAAATTTCTAGATTTAAGATGAAAAATAATCCAGGAGCAATCAGTTCATCCATATGGAACAAGAAATTCAAAATTAACTCTTTCTTTCATAATACTCAAATATGAACCAAGTTTGAAGTCTCTGTGACAACGATGTCCAAACTTATGGCTGATTACGTGAATTGGACATTTTGCTTAACCCTTATTCTATATACCTTGGCTTAACCGTGACCTTGACCTTCCAATATAAATATATATATATATATATATATACATATATATATATATATATATACATATATATATATATATATATATACACATACATATGTATATATATATGTATATATATGTATATTATATATACACACACACACACACACATATATATATATATATATATAAATATGGTTACTTTGACCTTTTTAAAATAATGAATAAAGACCTTCAGAATTGAGTTTTTTTATCATACCAATTTCAATAGTACGATTGATGTTACTACATTATATTTTGCTCATAATTCTTCAAAGATTGAATATCATTAATGTTAATATTATAATCAAATAAACTCGATTTTCCCTAAAGTTCTTCATCATTTCCTTATTTATGAGTCTCGTGTGTGTGTGTGTGTGTGTGTGTATAACAGCAGTAATTTTATTACACCCAAACCAGCTGATTGACAGGAGGCCTCCTACTGCCTCCCCCCCCATAACCCCCCCCCCCCCACCCTCGTGCCCGCCTCTCAGAACCGTGGGAAAAATCGAGCCAATATTGCCACGACCGATTGGAAGCGAAAGAATTGGGATACAGGAAAAGATAGGCATTGAAAAAGAAAGGAAAATAAGAATAGAATGAGATAGATATTGAAACAAGGGAGAGGAAAGGAGTAAGAATTGATTACCTTTACGTACATCTCTATCTCTATCGCGGATTCAAAAGATGATTGATAAAATCAGATCGGTCAATTTAAAAAAGATATTAAAATAATCTTTGTAGTTTCGTAACTTGCCTCCAGTCGGAGACCCCATTGTCTGGATATATCTAAGATGATAATGTGTGTGTTCATGTGTGTGTCTGTGATGGTTATTTAAATTCGTGTCCTCATTCCCTCATTATTCATTATCGCTTCTGCTACAACTGATCAATTTAAGTGATGACAAATCATGTTATGTCAGTATTTATTTTGTCTTAAGGAATTATTTACCTTCAAATGATACAGTAAGCAATTAGTCTCTCTCTCTCTCTCTCTCTCTCTCTCTCTATATATATATATATATATACATACATATATATATATATATATGTATATATATATACACACACACACACACACATATATATATATATATATATATATGTATATATATATATGTATATGTAACGAAAATTACATTTAATAGATAGTCGTAAAGAATAACAGAACACACACACATACACACACAAATATATATATATATATATATATACATATATATATATATATAGACCTATATATATATATATATATATCCTTTCACCATGTTAAGGTATCCCAACTGAGAAAGTTTGTACTAGTCAGGCTACCCATACTAGGTTGGTTTGCAGTGAGTAATCAGACTAAAGTTTCCCACCATCACCAATCCGCAGTGGCCAGCGTGGTGATGAAAATGGCCTAACCCAAGACATGAATAAAGGAATAACGACATGTCTGAGGCCTTTGTCCTGCAATGGACTAGAAACAGGTACTTTTATCATTATTGTTGTTGTTGTTATAGATTTTATTGATTCGAATTTTGAGAATTTTTCAAAATGATGACTTGATCTAACATCATTTAAATTTTGGAAATTTATTTTGATATAAACGATATTATTATTGTCTTTGCTTAGGTCTAATGCCACTTGAGTTACTCCATGGAGAATAGTGTATTCAGTACACCTCACGCAATGCACTGTAGGCATTACTTGAGAGTCTTTCCTGTTTGCTGTTAAGGTTCTCTAACTATCTTATATATATATATATATATATATATATATTATTATATATATGTATATTCATTCTTTCTGAATGTTGGAATACCCTAATGTGGTGAAAGGGTTTGTGTATCGCCATGATCAGCAAAGCTGTACTAGTCAGGGTTACCCATACTAGGTAGGTTAGCTCTGAGGGATCAGACAAAAATCTCCCACCATCACCAATCCACACTGGTCAGCGTGGTGATGAAAACTAGCCAAATCCCAGATATGAATAATAACATGTCTGAGGCCTTTGTCCTGCAGTGAACTAGGAACAGGTATTTCTAGTCCACTGCAGGACAAAGGCCTCAGACATGTCTTCATTCGTGTCTGGGGTATGGCCTGTTTTCATCACCAGGTTGGCCAGTGTGGATTTTTGTCTGATCGCTCATAGCAAACCGACCTAGTATGGGTGTCCCTGACTAGTACAGCTTTGCTGATCATGGCGGTACCTGAACTCTTTTACCACGTTAAGGTTCTCTCTCTCTCTCTCTCTCTCTCTCTCTCTCTCTATATATATATATATATATATATATATAGAAAATTATTATTATTATTATTATTATTATTATTATTATTATCCAACCTACAACCCTAGTTGGAAAAGCAGTATGTTACAAGTTTAGTCTCTTACCTTGTCATCCAGGAAATGTACAGCGTATAATACGCCTATGCGTTTGTGCATATTTATATTTGCGTAAACTTATTATGGGATACGGATGCGTTTTTTTCGAATTTCTATTTCATAATATTTTTTGTTCTTATCCACGTTAATTGTTCATAAATGTAATGCTTTTTTTCTAGTAATTAATTTAAAAACTTTATTTGTTTATTACCCAATTTTATTAGTTGTAGATACTAATGAAATAAATTATAGATGTAAAAACAATTCCTGAAAATTGGTTTTAATCCCACCAGCCAATTGGATAAGCGCTTCTAAAGCCTTTTGCCAGATGACGAAACTTTTAGCCAATAAGAAACGACAAAAGAAATGACAGACAAAGTGTAGGTCTCTGATTGGCTAAAGCACCAATTCCTACTTTTGAAGAAAGTCACTGTGATTCTGGTCCTCTGGAGATGAAGACGTACGGTGGTCAAGGTGAGCTAGTAGTGAAAAAATACGACGTATTTACTATTTTTCTTTATATTAGGGCGATGTTTTTTTATTCTATAAACGTTAGAAGTTCGATTATAGTCATGATAATTAACGGAATAATAATTTTCGACAAATACTTTGAGCCGGTGATGTCTAGAAGGGTTTTGGTCGGCCATTACACCATAAAAAAAAATTTAAAAAAATGTCCTTTTCGAGTTTTGTGAATATTCCGAGCTACCGAAGACAATGTTCATATTTTAATATAGGATCGTGAAACAAAATTCCAGCGTTAATACCACTAATAAGAAGTTGGCAATTAAGAGAAAAGGCTCAACATGGTACTTTTTATGTGGATAAACACCAAGGAATTGTCCGGCCATTTTGGACAAAATTTTTAATGTATTTTTTTTTTTTTACGTTTATGTATTAAAGGTGACGTTCGAAATAGTGCAAACCAAATGACATAACTATCTAGTATAAATATATACATTAGCCTAATCTCTCATTCGACTAGGCTTTGTAAATCTTATAAAAAGGACTGTGTTTTATACATACACAGTATGAATACTAACACGTTAAACATACGCTTTAGAACCTATACAACTATTTATAGTTACCCTTAATATTATTGTATTTAGATTGTATTTTAATTGTATTTTCATTGGCTATTATAGAAAATACTGTAATAATATATTTGTATTAAGAAATATTATATAAAGCTTTTCACGTAAGATATAGGATGTTAAAAGAATCGGAAATGTGTCTTTTTATTCGGGATATTTGCTAATTTTCAATACATATGCGTTTCGTTATTTTCCCGTCGGTAATTTAAGTTTCCACGATGTACATTGACGTATAATGAACTGTTTCTGACTTGCGTATAGTGACTTTTTAGTTGCTGTCACTCGGACAATTTAGCGAAAACTGTTTTGTCCAGTTTTGCTAGAAACGAATATGACGGACAAGAGCTGTCCTGTTGTGAACTGTGGAAAGGTTTGGCTCAGAAATTAATTACCATATATATATATATATATATGTATATGTATATATATATATATATATATACATACATATATATATATATATATACATATATATATATACAGTATATATATACATATGTATATAATAGGTAATATATATATACATATATATATATATATATATAGGTAATATATATATATATATATATATAAGTTAATGTATATATATATAAATATATATAAAAGGTAATATATATATATATATATATATTACCTATCATATTTATATGTGTATATATATATACTGTATATATATATATATATATATTTTACCTATTGTATATATATATATACAATAGGTAAAATATATATATATATATATATATATTTACCTATTGTATATATATATATATATATATTACCTATTGTATATATATATATATATATGTGTATATATATATATATATATGTGTATATATATATATATATTACCTATTGTATATATATATATATATATGTGATTCGCATATCTCAAAAACTATTTGACCGAATCTCATGAAATTTGGTCAACTGATTGGCCATGACCCGAGAACGATTTGATTAGATTTTGGGAGTGATTGGGGTCAAAGGTCAAGGTAACGAAATGGTAAAAAAGGTCTTTTTGTTATATCGTGGTCAATTTTTATCCGATTTGCATGAAACTGGTGTCAAAATGTTTGTAATTCAATTGCCTAGCTTGTGATGTTGGCGAAGGTATGCGCTCTACCGAGTGCTCATTCTAGTCAATGATTTTATTTCCTTCATGACTCTTATATCCGTAAGTAGAGATATTTATATTTAGTTGTAGAAAGTGCTCTAAGTGCTTCGATAATGTAGATTTAACAAACATTACGCTGTGTGATACGCCTAAATACTTAAGAGTGTATGCAGTACAATAAACTGATTTTGTAGGTCCTATAGTGAGTAGGATTCCCCTGTGATAGGACCAGGAAAGCCGTAACCCTAAAAGCAAGCAAGCAAAGGACTAAAGCTAATTATTTACGCAATGGGAGAAGTGATATTAAATGTTCGAGCATCGATACGCATTTGTATACGCCTTACCTCCGGCTGCTATCATATAATTTTGCGTATAGTAACTGTGTTTTGGTGTGATCAGTAAGCCTACTCACTTCGTATTTTATGTGAAGTGAGAAGGAATTTCAGATTTGATATCGGAATCTGTGGAAATTACACTGGTGATTGATTATAATAATACGAAAAGAATGTACTTCGAATTTCTCTCTCTCTCTCTCTCTCTCTCTCTCTCTCTCTCTCTCTCACTTACATTGCTGCTTCCCTAATCCTATCACTCATTGCGCAACTCTACGCACTACGAACCTTTCAAGATCAGTTTGTCGTACTTATACGCTCTTGGGTATTTTGCCTATCACTGCGTAATTTGTATTAATTGTCAAATCCACATTACCGAAGCACTTAAGTAACTTGCCCTCTCTCGGAATATGAAAGAATGCATGCGTATGAAAGGGGTAATTTTAGTAATCTTAGCTTGGTCGAAGTCATTACCTCCGCCAACGAAGTTGGAAGGAGGCTGTGTTTTCCGTTGTGTTCCCGCTTGTGTTAGCGTGTTTGTTTGTGAAGAGCTTTCTGGTCACAATTTTAATCGTGGAGTTATGAAACTTGTAAGGATTAACTGTTATGTAAAAAAACTGGAAATAATCAAATTCTGGTCAAGGTCACGGTCAAGTAAAGTGTCCTATACCCTTAATCAGCCACGAGTTTGGACATCGTTGTCGCAGACTTCAAACTGAGTTCATATTCGAGTGTTTGAAAATCCCCTCCAACTTATACATGTCAATTTAACCATGTTTCAGGTAATATTATGTCGAAATATTTCTCATTTATCAATTCTTGAATTTCAATAGACCTATTACTAACAGATTGCAAAGCAACTGC